>NW_027476405.1:0-249628 GCF_051020955.1 Megalopta genalis | reverse complement strand
AAATACTTGTGATATACATCATATAGCTTCAAATGCAGGCGAAACAAACGAGTTAGCTTCAAATCGATGCGAAACACATGATATAGCTTAAAATCAATGCGAAGCTGATGGCTGATCGCCGAATCCATGCGAAACAAATGGTTTAGCTTCTACTACTTTTGATATACATGATTTAGCTTCAACTGCATGCGAAACAAACGAGTCAGCTTCAAATCCAAGCGAAACACATGATTTAGAATCAAATCAATGCGATGTAGAAGGCTTAGTTTCAAATCCAGCGAAACGAATGATTTACCATCAAATACTTGCGAATATCACTGATATAGCTTCAACTGCATGCGAACAAACGAGTCAGCTTCAAATCCAAGCGAGACACATGATTTAGAATCAAATCAATGCGATGTAGAAGGCTCAGTTTCAAATCCAGCGAAACGAATGATTTACCATCAAATACTTGCGAATATCACTGATATAGCTTCAAATGCTAGCGAAACAAACGAGTTAGCTTTAAATCCATGCAAAAGACATGATTTACCTTCAAATCAATGCGAAGTAGAAGGCTTAGTTTGAAATCCATGCGAATCAAGTTCTTTAGCTTCAAATACTTATGATATACATGATTTAGCTTCAACTGCTTGGGAAGCAAACGAGTTAACTTCAAATCCATTCAAAACACATGACTTAGCTGCAAATCCATGCGAAACTCATGATTTAGCTTCAAATCAATGCGATGTAGAAGGCTGATCTTCGAATCCACACGAAATAGATGGTTTAGCTTCAAATACTTGTGATGTACATGATTTAGCTTCAACTGCATGCGAAACAAACGAGTTAGTTTCAAATCCATCCGAAACAAATGGTTTAGCTTCAATTATATGTGATATACATGATTTAGCTTCAAATGCATGCGAAACAAACGAGTTAGCTTCAAATCCATGCGAAACACATGATTTAGCTTCAAATGAATGCGAAGTAGAAGGCTGATCTTCGAATCCATGCGAAACGAATGGTTTAGCTTCAAATACTTGTGATATACTTGATTTAGCTTCAACAGCATGCGAAACAAACGAGTTAGCTTCAAAAACCATGCGGAAAACATGATTATCTCCAAATCGATGCGAAGTAGAAGGCTTAACTACGAATTCAAGCGAAACAAATGGTTTAGCTTCAAATACTTGTGATATACATGGTTTAGCTTCAAATCCATACGGAACACATGATTTAGCTGCAAATCTATGCGAAGCAGAAGGCTGATCTTCGAATCCATGCGAAACAAATGGTTTAGCTTCAAATACTTGTGATATACTTGATTTATATTCAAGTGCGTGCGAAACAAACGTGTTAGCTTCAAATCCAAGCGAAACACATGATTTATATTCAAATCAATGCGAGGTAGAAAGCTTAGCTTCAAATCCATGCCAATCAAACGGTTTAGCTTCAAATACTTGTGATATACTTGATTTATATTCAAGTGCATGCGAAACAAACGAAATAGCTTCAAATCCATGCGAAACATATGATTTATCTTCAAATCCATGCGAGGTAGAAGGCTTAGCTTCAAATCTATCCGAAACAGATGATTTAGCTACAAATCAATGCGAAGTAGAAGACTTAGTTTCAAACCCATGCGAAACGAATAGTTTAGCTCCAAATCCTTGTGATATACATGATCTAGCTTCAACTGCATGCGAAACACAAGCGTTAGCTTCAAATCCATGCGAAACACTTAATTTAGCTTCAAATTCATGCGAAGCACATGGTTTAGCTTGATATTCATGCGAAACAAATGGTTCAGATTCAAATACTTGTGATATACACGATTTCGCTTCAACTGCATGCGAAACAAACGAGTTAGCTTCAAATCCATGCGAAACACATGATTTAGATTCAAATCAATGCGAAGTAGAAGGCTTATCTTCAAATCCATGCGAATCAAACAGTTTAGCTTCAAATACTTGTGATATACTTGATTTAGATTCAACTGCATGCGAAACCAACGAGTTAGCTTCAAATCCATGCGAAACACATGATTTAGGTCCAAATCAATGCAAGGTAGAAGGCTTAGCTTCAAATCCATGAGAAACACATGATTTAGATTCAAATCAATGCGAAGTAGAAGGCTTATCTTCAAATCCATGCGAATCAAACAGTTTAGTTTCAAATACTTGTGATATACTTGATTTAGATTCAACTGCATGCGAAACCAACGAGTTAGCTTCAAATCCATGCGAAACACATGATTTAGGTCCAAATCAATGCGAGGTAGAAGGCTTAGCTTCAAATCCATGAGAAACAAATGAATTAGCTTCAGATACTTGCGATATATGTGATATAGACTCAATTGCAGGCGAAACAAACGAGTTGGCTTCAAACCCATGCGAAACACTTGGTTTAGATTCAAATCAAAGCGAATTAGATGACTACGCTTCAAATCCAAGCGAAACACATTATTTAACTTCAAATCAATGAGAAGAAGAAGGCTTAGTTTCAAATCCATGCGAAACAAAGGTTATAGCTTCAAATACTTGTGATGTACAGGATTTAGCTTCAACTGCATGAGAGACAAACGAGAGACTTTCAAATCCAGGGGAAGCACATGATTTATCTTCAAATCAATGCGAAGTAGAAGGCGTAGTTTCAAATCCATGCGAAACAAATGGAATAGCTTCATACAATTGTGATATACATGATTTAGCTTCAACTGCATGCGAAACAAACGAGCTAGCCTCAAATCCATTCAAAACACATGATTTAGCTCCAAATTCATTCGAAAAACATGGTTTAGCGTAATATTCATGGGAATCAAATGGTTCAGATTCAAATACTTGTGATATACATGATATAGCTTCAAATGCGGGCGAAACAAACGAGTCAGCTTCAAATCCATGCGAAACACATGATTTATCCTCAAATAAATGCGAAGTAGAAGGCTTAGCTTCAAATCCGTGCCAATCAAAAGTGTTCGCTTCAAATACTTGTGATATACATGATTTAGCTTCAACAGCATGCGAAACAAACGAGTTAGCTTCAAATCCAAGCGAAAAATATGATTTAGCATCAAGTCAACGCGAAGTAGAAGGCTTATTTTCGAATCCTTGCAAAACAAATGCTTTAGCTTCAAATACTTGGGATATACATGATTTAGATTCAACTGCATGCGAAACAAACGAGTTAGCTTCAAATCCTAGCGAATCACATCATTTAGCTTCAAATAAGTGCGAAGCAGATGGCTTAGCATCAAATCCATGCGAAATAAATGAGATACCTTCAAATACTTGTGATATAAATGGAATAGCTTGAAATGCAAGCGGAACAAACGAGTATGATTCAAATCCAAGCGAAACAAATTATTTAGCTTCAAATCAATGCGAAGTAGAAGGCTTAGCTTCAAATCCATGCGAAACAAATGGTTTAGCTTCGAATACTTGTGATATACATGATATAGCTTCAACAGCATGCGAAACAAACGAGTTAGCTTCAAATCCATGCGAAACACATGATTTAGTTTCAAATCAATGCGAAGCAGAATGCTTAGTTTCAAATCCAAGCGAAACGAATGATTGAGCTTCAAATACTTGTCAATATATGTGATATAGCTTCGACGGCAGGCGAAACAATCTAGTTAGATTGACATCCATGCGAAAGACATGATTTAGCTTCAAATCAATGTGAAGTAGAAGGCATAGTTTCAAATCCAAGCGAAACACATGATTTAGCTTCAAATACTTGTGATATACATGGTTTAGCTTCAAATCCATACGGAACACATGATTTAGCTGCAAATCTATGCGAAGCAGAAGGCTGATCTTCGAATCCAAGCGAAACAAATGGTTTAGCTTCAAATACTTGTGATATACTTGATTTATATTCAAGTGCGTGCGAAACAAACGTGTTAGCTTCAAATCCAAGCGAAACACATGATTTATCTTCAAATCAATGCGAGGTAGAAAGCTTAGCTTCAAATCCATGCCAATCAAACGGTTTAGCTTCAAATACTTGTGATATACTTGATTTATATTCAAGTGCATGCGAAACAAACGAAATAGCTTCAAATCCATGCGAAACATATGATTTACCTTCAAATCCATGCGAGGTAGAAGGGTTAGCTTCAAATCTATCCAAAACAGATGATTTAGCTACAAATCAATGCGAAGTAGAAGACTGATCTTTGAATCCATGCGAAACAAATGGTTTAGCTTCAAATACTTGTGATATATATGATTTAGCTTCAACAGCATGCGAAAGAAACGAGTTAAATTGCAATCCATGCGAAACACATGATTTAGCTAAAAATCAATGCGAAGTAGAAGAGTTATCTTCGAATCCATGCGAAACAAATGGTTTAGATTCAAATACTTGTGATATACATGATTTAGCTTCAACTTCATGTGAAACAGACGTGTTAGCTTCAAATTCAAGCGAAAAAACATGGTTCAGCTTCAAATCAATGCGAAGTAGAAGGCTTAGCTTCAAATCCATGCGACACAAATGATTAGGCTCAAATGCTTGTGATGTGCATGAATTAGCTTCAAATGAATGCGAAACAAACGAGTTAAATTGAAATCCATGCGAAACACATGAGTTAGCTTTAAATCCTTGCGAATCAAATGGTTGAGCTTCAAATACTTGTGATATAGATGATTTAGCTTCAACTGCATGTGAAACGAACGTGTTAGCTTCAAATCCAAGCGAAACACATGATTTAGCTTCAAATTCATTCGAAACACATGGTTTAGCTTGAAATTCATGTGAAACAAATGGATCAGCTTCAAATAATTGTGATATACATGATTTTGCTTCAAATGCAGGCGAAACAAACGAGTTAGCTTCAAATCCAAGCGAAACACATAACTTAGCTTCTAATCAACGCGAAGCAGAAGGCTTATCTTCAAATCCATGCGAAACAAGTGGTTCAGCTTCAAATACTTGTGATGTGCATGATTCAGCTTCAAATGCATGCGAAAAAAACGAGTTAGCTTCAAATCCATGCGAAACACATGGTTTAGCTTCAAATCAATGCGAAGTAGAAGGCTTATCTTAGAATCCATGCGAAACAAATGGTTTAGCATCAAATACCTGTGATATACATGATTTAGCTTCAACTGCATGCGAAACAAACGAGTTAGCTTTAAATCCTTGCGAATCAAATGGTTGAGCTTCAAATACTTGGGTTATACATGATTCATACTCAACTGCATGCGTAACAAACGAGTTAACTCCAAATCTATGAGAAACACATGATTTAGCTTCAAATTCATTCCAAACACATGGTTTATCCTAATATTCATGCGAAACAAATGGTTCAGCTTCAAATACTTGTGATATACATGATTTAGCTTCAACTGCATGTGAAACGAACGTGTTAGCTTCAAATCCAAGCGAAACACATGATTTAGCTTCAAATTCATTCGAAACACATGGTTTAGCTTAAAATTCATGCGAAACAAATTGTTTAGCTTCAAATACTTTTGATATACATGAGTCAGCCTCAACTGCAGGCGAAACAAACGCGTTAGCTTCAAATCCATGCGAAGCACATGATTTAGCTTCAAATTCATTCGAAACACATGGTTTAGCTTAATATTCATGCGAAACAAATGGTTCAGCTTCAAATAATTGTGATATATATGATTTATATTCAAATGCAGGCGAAACAAACGAGTTAGCTTCAAATCCATGCGAAACACAGGATTTAACTTCAAATCGATGCGATGTATAAGGCTTATCTTCGAATCCATGCGAATCAAATGGTTTAGCATCAAATAGCTGTGATATACATGATTTAGCTTCAACTGCTTGCGAAAAAAAGAAATAGCATGAAATCCATGCGAAACATATGATTTAGCTTAAAAACAATGCGAAGTAGAAGGCTTATCTTCGAATCCATGCGAAACAAATTGATTAGCTTCAAATGCTTGGGATATACATGGGTAAGCCTCAACTGCATGCGTAACAAACGAGTTAACTCCAAATCTATGCGAAACACATGATTTAGCTTCAAATTCATTCCAAACACATGGTTTATCCTAATATTCATGCGAAACAAATGGTTCAGCTTCAAATACTTGTGATATACATGATTTAGCTTCAACTGCATGTGAAACGAACGTGTTAGCTTCAAATCCAAGCGAAAGACATGAGTTAGCTTCAAATCATTGCGAAGTAGAAGGCTTAGTCTCAAATCCATGCGAGACGAATAGGTTAGCTACAAGCACTTGTTTTATACATGATTTAGCCTCAAATGCATGCGAAAGAAACGAGTTAACTTCAAATCCAAGCGAATCACATGATTTAGCTTCACATCAATGCGAAGTTGAAGGCTTAGTTTCAAATCAATGCGAATCAAATGGTTTAGCTTCAAAAACTTGTGATATACATGATTTAACTTCAACTGCATGTGAAACAGACGAGTCAGCTTCAAGTCCAAGCGAAACACTTGGTTTAGCTTCAAATCAATGTGATGTAGAGGGTTTAGCTTCAAATCCATGCAAAACGAATGATTTAGCTTCAAATGCTTGCGACTATAAGTGATATAGCTTCAAATGCTGGCGAAACAATCGAGTTAGCTTCAAATCCAAGCGAAAGACATGAGTTAGCTTCAAATCATTGCGAAGTAGAAGGCTTAGTCTCAAATCCATGCGAGACGAATAGGTTAGCTACAAGCACTTGTTTTATACATGATTTAGCTTCAAATGCATGCGAAAGAAACGAGGTAACTTCAAATCCAAGCGAATCACATTATTTAGCTTCACATCAATGCGAAGTATGATTAAAATACTTGTGATATACATTTTTTTCCCGTGGAGGGGGAAATGCTATACGCACACCATAGCGATGGTAGTGTGGGGCTGTCCGAGGGTAGTGCTATCGGCATACCCACTAAAACCTAAACCTCCCTTCAGCCATGATGTAGGATCCCCCATCGATGGTATCCGCCCTAGAGCATTGCTTCGTGAGGGTGGCGGGTGGAATTACGTTTCTTAGAACCACCTTACATTTGAGTCCTGGTCCTGGCTGTGAAATTCGGTCTCTCCTTCCTCTGGAGGTCGTTGAGGGCAGCCTCCTTCCTCTTGAGGCAGTCGTCAATAAACTTTTTAAAAGATGTCCTTTTGCTCGAGTCTTTCAGTATAAGTAATACCATGTCAAATGAAAGCACTCCAATTTCTTTCACCAATGTGGCTCGTTCGTCGTCAAAGGCCCGGCACATCATAATAGCGTGCTCAATGGTGTCATCGTCCACCCCGCAGAGCAGGCATCTGGACTGGTCTATCTTCACAATACGCTTAAGGAAGCTTGAGAAGCAACCATGTCCAGTCAGCACCTGCGCCAGTCGAAACTCGAGCAGGGGAGGGCCCCACCCGATCCAGTCCGCAATCTTCGTGATTAGAGAGTGAGTCCTCCGGCCATGGAGTGCTAAATCCCATCTCTTCTGCCATTCGGACAACGTCCGGTCACGCTCTTCCTTCCTGATCAGGTGCATCCGGCGCTTGTAGTCGGGTGCCCTCCTGTCCAGATCCGTTGTTTTCACGTAGATGCGCCTCCTTTCGTTTGCCACCAAGTCGAAAGGGGGAAAACCCGCAAGGACGCACAAGGCGTCGAGCGCGGTGGTACGATATGCTCTAACCACCCTCGCCAGGATCGTCTTTTGCGCAGCGTTGAGGTGCTTTCTGTTGTTGGACATATTGACCGCAGGAGCCCATATTGGAGCCGCATACATGCATACTGACTCCACTACGCGGTAATATAAGGAACGTGCCCAATAACCGCCACCCCCGATGTTGGCCAGTATCCTGCACAACATTCCTGCATACTTAGTGGCCTTTTCACAGGCATTAAGTATGTGCTTCCGAAACACTTGATTGGCCTCAATGACCACACCAAGGTAGCGTGTAGCTGTTCATGCCTTAAGAGTATTATTACCAATCCTCAGGTCGATGGACCGCTTGGTCTTCCTGCTTGTGAGGTGAAGGACCTCTCATTTTTCCTCCGCAAGTTCTAAATGATTTTGGTCAAACCAAGTCTTGACTGATTTCAAGGCGGCGGTAGCCTTGTTTCTGGCTGCCTCAATATCCCTGGCAGATATGACGAGTGCAGCGTCGTCGGCGAAGCCTAATAGGCTGCGGTTAGTGTTTGTCGTAATAACTGTGGTCTCTGAGAGACGGGCCGTACCTAAGTCTTTGGTGGACCATACCGGCCGCTCTTGCGACTTATGCCTGATGTTCGGGCTCTACCCTCGTTCACTATCGTATCAGGGGAAGACAGCGTGCTACTCCCACTGCCACCTCGAGTCCAATCCAATCCAGGCACTCTTACGGAGTAGTGTTAAAATCTTTTATCTCCGCAAGAGGGGCTTCAGCCTGGCCCGAGGGGACGAACCCCGAGGGGTTCGCCCAGCATGCCGTACATCGACGGAGCTGGACGAGTCCACGCTCCGTATTCAGTTTCGTTCTATGTTCGTCTCTTTGTCGTTCTTACGGATCGTGCGAATTTCTGGAACTCCTTAAAGAGCTGCTCTGACACCAGGCTGGCTTTGTCGATCGGCCACTGAAATCCTTCTCGAATCGCCGCCTGGCGTAGGTGTTCCCTGTCCTCTACGTAACGCTGACAATCGTAGAGGACGTGGTTTGGAGTTTCCTCCTCCCCACATTCGCACAACTCATCGTCGACCAGGGCGAACGTCTTGAGCTTCGCACGGAAGTCTCCGTGTCCGCTCAAGAACTGCGCTACATCATGGTCGACTCTGATCCAGCTCGCTGAGAGTCGGTCTGATACCTCGCCGAAGTATTGGAAGGTTTCCCTACCCTTCGTCGAGGACGACCATCTCTGCTGCCACATCTCTAAAGTCGCCTCCCTCAGCCTTCTGCGAACTTGGGCTTCGGTGACGACTTCGTCAGCCAATTCGGCCTGACTCACTTGATAGGTTCCATGTTGGAACCCGAGTTTCTTCCTGGCTTTGTACACGCAGCTGAACTCCGCTATCGCCAAGTCCACAGGTATCTCCCCGGCGATCACGGGGATCGCATCAGTGGAGACTGTCCTGTAGGCTTTGACGCAGCCAAGCAGAATACGCCTCTGCGCCCTGGTGAACAATTTACTCGTCCCAGAGGTAAGGCGGTCTGCCCAGCCCGCGGCAGCATACGTGACGATTGGGACAAACAAGCCGCAGTACAAAGTACGCATCGTCCGATATCCCAATCCCCAGTTCGACTTAGCAATCCTTGCTAGCGCATTAAACGTTCGCAAGGACTTAGCATTCAAATACTCGACGTGGGAATGGATACCCAGTCCAGAGTCAAAATGCACGCCAAGGTAACGCACATAGTCCTTGACGGCAATATTCCGACCTCCTACTTTTATCACAGGTGGCCTCTCAGTCTTGGTCGCATACAGCGACAATTTCTGCTGATCGCACCAGCGAGAAATGGTGTCCGCAACCAATTGTCCATTGCTTTCTAGACCCTTCCTGCTGTTCGCAAAGATCAAGAGAAGAAGGTCGTCTGCATAGGCGATGGGCTCGCAAGCGAGCCCGGCGTTCGATAGGAGCTGTAGAACCTCGTCGAAGACTAAGTTCCAACAGCTCGGACCAAGAATTGATCCCTGTGGGCAGCCCTTAGTGACTTTCTTCCGCACTGCACCGCGATCAGACACCATAGTCACCACGCGGCCGTCGAAGTAGTCGACCACCAATCTAAATAGGTTTTTTGGGCAGCCTCGCTTCCTCAACGCGTTGAGTATGCTTGGCCACCAGACGTTATCAAAGGCTGCGGCTATGTCGAAGAGCAGACCCACGACGTACTTTTCCTCTCGACCGGACGCAAGCTCCCTCATCTTTACCACGACATCAGTCGTGGATCGATGCGGCCTGAATCCGTATTGCCGATCGGAGTCGTAGTCGGGGTGCAAAAACGAACTAGCTAATCGCGTAGCGATTAGCTTCTCTAAGACTTTGCCTACGACCGAAACAAGCATATAGGTCTGTAGGACTTTATCTCCGTTTCAGGTTTCTCGGGTCCTTTAAGGATGGAGATGATGGACCCGACTTTCCATTCCGCGGGAAAGACTCCGTGTGCCAGGCATCCGTTGTAGAGTCGGAGGAGCTCGCGTGAGATCGTATTAAACGAGCGTTCTAGAACCTCCGGCTCAATTCGGTCTAGGCCTGGACACTTGCCGCTCTTCAATCGGTTGACCGCCGATCTGAGCTCCGAGAGGGTGAAGGGACTGGCGTCCTCACTCTCCGGCTCGATGGCAGCTTCCCTCCTGACTCGCGCATGATCCGGGGAGTCATTCGTGGGGCTATCGTCCGGAATTAACCCCTCCAGCAGCGCGGAAGCGGTGGAGTCCCAGTCTGTAGTATAACCCTGGGTAGTGTTAAGGTTAATATTCGAGATGACCATGCTGGCTGTCATCTTCTGCCTCGTGATCTTATAAATGAGGCCCCAGGGTTCTTTGTTTCCCTGCTCGGTCACGAATGCACGCCAGCTGTGCGACCGAGCAGCTTTAATGGCGGCTTTGTAGGCCTTTCTCTGTTTGAGATACTCGGTCCTCTTGGCCGCCTTCTGCTCCTCTGAACATGCCGCGTTCTGCGAGGCTCGTCTAAGTTTATAGACTCGACTCTTCTGCCTCGTCAGGTTGGCCGTCCACCATGGGACGGATTTTGAATGCCACTGCTTGGTTGGCATCGAGGAGTCGCACGCTTGGACGATCATTCTTTCGAACTCCTGTGCTAGATGTTCGACTTCCCCCTTATTATTCAATGGATTGGGGGATATACTCCTCTTACTTTCCTGCAGCGCCTTGTCGAACTCGGGCCATTTCGCGCTTCGGAGTCGGAACCTTGGTAATAATCCGTTCCGGTTGGTGCTGCTGTCGCTACTACAAATTTCGGCAGCACCGTCGTCGACGCAAAAACTCAAAGTGAACTCTATGACTCGGTGCACAATTGTGCAGGTTGATTTGTAATAAGTTTAGGTGAGTGTCCTTAGACGCCTTCTTATTATGTTTCCCTTGCATGTGAACAGTGAACTTGTTAACAATAATGAAGGGTCCAAGAGTAATGGACAAAGGAGTTAGCCCTTATCGTCGTAGCCCTTTTCGGGTGCTTGTATTAGCGTCTCGCCTCCGGAGGGTAAGAGTACCCTGGAGAAATCCTCGCTAAATATATCGGAGGCACTTCTGGGGACCAGCGTCACCCTTGCGTCCTTATCCTTGTTTGCCCTTGGAGTGGGGTTAGTCGTCTGTTTATCAGCATCGGCCTCTCTCAGGGCTGTCGATGCGTCTTTACAATCAAGGCTCACTATAGGTGAGCTTGAGTCGGTACTAAATTTACCTCCCTTAGGTTGTTTCGGTGTCCTGCCCGAGTTCGTCAATTTATTCGTCTTCGGTTTTTTTGCGTCGTTCATGGAGCCGTCAGTTGGTGGTTTGGCTTTAACCCCTTTGTCATTGTTGCGTTTCTCGCGGGCTTCGTTGAGTGCCTTGCAGTATGCAGGGCACTTGAGAGTCCCGTCCCTGTGGCCCTGCATACTGCAATTAAGGCATTTTTCCGCATTAGTGCAGGATTTCTCCATGTGTCCAAGGTCACCTCACCTGCGGCAGCTCTTAGACCTGTCCGCATTTTTACATGTTGAGCTGCGATGACCGTATTCGCGGCACCTGTAACATTGGGTGACCTCTATCCGTTCAACCACACAACAGAGACCCCATCCAACCCTGAAGCGTTTCACCTTTAGGAGCCTTTCCGCGTTTTTAGTGGAAGTGATGACGGTAGCATTTTGGCTACCCGCGCACCCAGGACGAAGGGCTTTCACCTGAACTTCCTGAGGATCCAAGGTCGAGCCCAGCATCTTGTATAGTGTACTCGATATGTCCTCGGTCGTAACATCCCCGTCTAAACCCTTAAGGTGGAGAGTTTTTGTATTGCGGGTTGATATTTTCGCTTTAACTCCGGCAATCTTTTTATTAATTAGTGCGGAGAGTCCTGTTACCTTCCCTCGGTCACCCTTGACAGAGATAACTACGTCTCCTTTCAGGTTCGCTTTGACGTAAGCGATGTCAATCCCCTCTCGGTTAACGTCGACGTTCTTTTTAACAGAACGCAGCATGTCAGCGTATGTTTGTCCGTTACTGGATATGGTAATGGTTTCCGTCGCGGGCTTACCAGTGCCGTCAGAGCTTTTGATCATTTTTATGTCTGGTCCCCCTCCCTTACTTGAGCGGAGGTGGATCATCAAGTTGCTCTGTGAGAAGATCAATTCAACAAGATTCCTGCTAATATTTATACTTACTTCGTCGGGGCAAATCAACGTGATTACTTTTCCAGCCGAAGTATCCGTACTTAGGTGCGCCATTTTCCTGAGGCACTCGTATACCACGTGCAAGTCGATAGTGTCCTTCTCATTATCCTTATGGATAAGAAAGAAGTGGGTCCTGGATTTCCTTGTCATACCGCCGCTTTTGCTTGGAATAGAGGTAGTGGTCTGGAGGTGGGCGACCTCTCCCTTGCGGGCCTCCTGGACAAGGATATCGTCGAGACATGCCATCTTCTGAAGGATTCTGCGCGTAGTTCCGTCTGTGGTACGTAGATCCGCCGGTGTGAAGCAGGCGATGTCAATCGTGTCTTTCATCGGGCTTGCGTTATCATCAACTTTTCAGTGAGCAAAGGAATCGAATGAGCTTGTGGAGCTCAACAAAGTTGAGTTCCTTTCGCGCCCATCTTGCGACCTCCCCACGATCCACCGCTTCCGGGTCTGCGGTTTGCGTACCCATAGTCCTATATGCTTTGGGGAGAGGAGGACGAGTGGAGCCATCGTCGATTAAAGAGGCGCGGGTCGTATTACCGACCTCCTCGCGTGTCTCGAGTCTTCCTTTGGTAAGGACCTCCTTCGTGATCATTTTAAAGAGTTCGTTTCCTTGGCCAACGAGCTCACCAGTAGTGATAAATTGGAGTTTACGCTGTCCTGTGACCTACAAAACGACTGTACCGCCTTGGTGCAGGCTATAAGTTTTCTCAATTGGATAGTGACGACAGCCAACAGATTAGTTTCAACTACAGCTGTGTCGTCCTCACTGAGATCAGACATGCTGTCTAGCCTCTTCCTTTTCTGCGTATGTGCCGCTTCAGAAGTCGGTCGCATCTCACTTTCCGAGTGAAAAGCAACCTCAAAGTCTCCCTGCACCTGCGTCTGGGACGCCATGTCCGTCAGTGACAACGAATGTCGCCGTTCGGTGGGTGGTGGAGTCCTCGGTATCTTTCTGACCGGCACAACGTGAGACTTGAACTCTACCTTGTGATATACATGATTTAGCTTCAACTGCATGCGAAACAAACGAGTTATATTGAAATCCATACGGAACACATTATTTTGCTTCAAATAAATGCGAAGTAGAAGGCTTAGCTTCCAATCCATGCCAAACGAATTATTTGGCTTCAAATACTTGCGAATATAAGTGATATAGATTCAACTGCATGCTAAACAATCCAGTTATCTTCAAATCCATGCGAAACACATGATTTAGCATCAAATCAATGCGAAGTAGAAGGCTTAGCTTCAAATCCTTGCGAACCGAATGATTTGTTTTCAAATACTTGCGAATATAAGTGATATAGCTTCAACTGCATGCGAAACAAACGTGTTATCTTCAAATCCATGCGCAACCACATGATTTAGCTTCAAATCAATGCGAAGTTGAAGGCTTAGCTTCAAATCCATGCGAACCGAATGATTTTGCTTCAAATACTTGTGATATACATGATTTAGCGTCAACTGCGTGCGAAACAATCGAGTTAGCTTCAAATCCATGCGGAACACATGATTTAGCTTCAAATCAATGCGAAGTAGAAGGCTTAGCTTCAAATCCATGCGAATCAAATTGTTTAGCATCAAATGCTTGTGATATACATGATTTAGCTTCAAATCAATGCGAAGTAAAAGGCATAGCTTCAAATCCATGCGAAACGATTAGTTTCGCTTCAAATACTGGTTTCATACATAATTTAGCTTCAACTGCATGCGAAACAAACGAGTTAGCTTCAAGTCCAAGCGAAACACATCATTCATCTCCAAATCAAAGCGAAGTAGCAGGATTAGCTTCAAATCCATGCAAATCAAATTGTTTAGCTGCATATACTTGTGATGTACATGATTTAGCTTCAAATGCAGGCGAAACAAACGAGTTAGGTTCGAATCCCTGCGAAACACATGATTTAGCTGCAAATTCATTCGAAACACATGGTTTAGCTTAATATTCATGAGAAACAAATGGTTCAGCTTCAAATACTTGTGATATACATGATTTAGTTTCAACTGCATGCTAAACAATCCAGTTATCTTCAAATCCATGCGAAACACATGATTTAACTTCAAATCAATGCGAAGTAGAAGGCATAGCTTCAAATCCATGCGAGCCGAATGATTTGGCTTCAAATACTTGCGAATATAAGTGATATAGCTTCAACTGCATGCGAAACAAACGTGTTATCTTCAAATCCATGCGCAACCACATGATTTAGCTTCAAATCAATGCGTAGTAGAAGGCTTAGCTTAAAATCCATGCGAACCGACTGATTTGGCTTCAAATACTTGCGAATATAAGTGATATAGCTTCAACTGCATGCGAAACAAACGTGTTATCTTCAAATCCATGCGCAACCACATGAATTAGCTTCAAATCAATGCGAAGTAGAAGACTTAGCTTCAAATCCATTCGAATCAAATGGTGTAGCTTCAAATACATGTGATACACATGATTTAGCTTCAACTGCATGGAAACAAACGAGTTAGCTTGAAATCCAATCGAAACACATGATTTAGCTTCAAATTCATGCGTAGTAGAAGGCTTAGCTTAAAATCCATGCGAAAAGAATTATTTCGCTACAAATACTTGCGAATATAAGTGATATAGATTCAACTGCATGCTAAACAAACGAGTTAGCTTCAAATCCATGCTATATGAATGATTTATCATCAAATACTTTCGAATAGAAGTAATGTAGCTTCAAATGCAGGCGAAACAAACGAGTTAGCTTCAAGTCCAAGCGAAACACATCATTCATCTCGAAATCAAAGCGAAGTAGCAGGATTAGCTTCAAATCCATGCAAATCAAATGGTTTAGCTGCATATACTTGTGATGTACATGATTTAGCTTCAAATGCAGGCGAAACAAACGAGTTAGGTTCGAATCCCTGCGAAACACATGATTTAGCTGCAAATTCATTCGAAACACATGGTTTAGCTTAATATTCATGAGAAACAAATGGTTCAGCTTCAAATACTTGTGATATACATGATTTAGTTTCAACTGCATGCTAAACAATCCAGTTATCTTCAAATCCATGCGAAACACATGATTTAACTTCAAATCAATGCGAAGTAGAAGGCATAGCTTCAAATCCATGCGAACCGACTGATTTGGCTTCAAATACTTGCGAATATAAGTGATATAGCTTCAACTTCATGCGAAACAAACGAGTTAGCTTCAGATCCATTCGAAATACATGATTTAGCTTCAATTCAATACGAAGTAGAAGGCTTATCATCGAATCCATGCGAAACAAATGGTTCAGCTTCAAATACTTGTGATATACGTGATTTAGCTTCAACTGCAGGCGAAAAAAATGAGTCAGCTTCAAATGCAAGCGAAACACATGATTTAGCCTCAAATCAATGCGATGTAGAAGACTTAGCTTCAAATCCGTGCGAATCAAAAGTTGTAGCTTCAAATACTTGTGATATTCATGATTTAGCTTCAACTGCATCCGAAACCAACCAGTTAGCTTCAAATACAAGCGAAACACATGATTTCGCTTCAAATCAATGCGAAGCAGAAGGCTTAGCTTCAAATCCGTGCGTATCAAAAGTTGTAGCTTCAAATACTTGTGATATTTATGATTTAGCTTCAACTGCATCCGAAACAGATGGTTCAGCTTCAAATACTTGTGATGAACATGATTTAGCTTCATCTGTATGCGAAACAAACGAGTTATATTCGAATCCAAGCGAAACACATGATTTAGTTTCAAATCAATGCGAAGTAGAAGGCAGATCTCCGAATCCACACGAAACAGATTGTTTAGCTTCAAATACTTGTGATATACATGATTTAGCTTCAACACCATGCGAAACAAACGTGTTAGCTTGAAATCCATGCGAAATACATGATTTAGCTTCAATTCAATACGAAGTAGAAGGCTTATCATCGAATCCACGCGAAACAAATGGTTCAGCTTCAAATACTTGTGATATACGTGATTTAGCTTCAACTGCATGCGAAACCAACGAATTAGCGTCAAATCCTTTCAAAACACATGACTTAGCTTCAAATTCATTCGAAACACTTGGTTTAGCTTAATATTCATGCCAAACAAAAGGTTCAGCTTCAAATACTTATGATATACATGATTTAGCTTCAACTGCATGCGAATAAAACGAGTTAGCTTCAAATGCAAGCGAAACACATGATTTAGCTTCATATCAATGCGAAGTAGAGGGCTTATCTTCGAATCCATGCGAAACAAATGGTTTAGTTCAAATACATGTGATATACATGATTTAGCTTCAACTGCATGCGAAACCAACCAGATAGCTTCAAATACAAGCGAAACACATGATTTCGCTTCAAATCAATGCGAAGCAGAAGGCTTAGCTTCAAATCCAGGCGAAACGAATTGTTTAGCTTCAAATACTTGCGAATCTAAGTAATATAGCTTCAAATGCATGCGAAACAAACGAGTTAGCTTCAAATCCAAGCGAAACACATGATTTATCTTCAAATCAATGCGAAGTAGAAGTCTTAGCTTCAAATCCATACCAATCAAACGGTTTATCTACAAATACTTGTGTTATACATTATTTAGCTTCAACTTCATGCGAAACAAACGAGTTAGCTTCAGATCCATGCAAAACACATGATTTAGCTTCAAATTCATTCGAAACACTTGGTTTAGCTAAATATTCATGCCAAACAAAAGGTTCAGCTACAAATACTTATGATATACATGATTTAGCTTCAACTGCATGCGAAAAAAACGAGTTAGCTTCAAATGCAAGCGAACAAATGATTTAGCCTCGAATCAATGCTAAGTAGAAGCCTTCGCTTCAGATCCGTGCGAATCAAAAGTTGTAGCTTCAAATACTTGTGATATTCATGATTTAGCTTCAACTGCATCCGAAACAGATGGTTCAGCTTCAAATACTTGTGATGAACATGATTTAGCTTCATCTGTATGCGAAACAAACGAGTTATATTCGAATCCAAGCGAAACGCATGATTTAGTTTCAAATCAATGCGAAGTAGAAGGCTGATCTTCGTATCCTCACGAAACAGATTATTTAGCTTCAAATACTTGTGATGAACATGATTTAGCTTCAACTACATGCGAAACAAACGAGTTATCTTCAAATCCAAGCGAAACACATGATTTAGTTTCAAATCAATGCGAAGTAGAAGGCTGATCTCCGAATCCAAACGAAACAGATTGTTTAGCTTCAAATACTTGTGATATACATGATTTAGCTTCAACACCATGCGAAACAAACGTGTTAGCTTGAAATCCATGCGAAATACATGATTTAGCTTCAATTCAATACGAAGTAGAAGGCTTATCATCGAATCCACGCGAAACAAATGGTTCAGCTTCAAATACTTGTGATATACGTGATTTAGCTTCAACTGCATGCGAAACCAACGAATTAGCTTCAAATCCTTTCAAAACACATGACTTAGCTTCAAATTCATTCGAAACACTTGGTTTAGCTTAATATTCATGCCAAACAAAAGGTTCAGCTTCAAATACTTATGATATACATGATTTAGCTTCAACTGCATGCGAATAAAACGAGTTAGCTTCAAATGCAAGCGAAACACATGATTTAGCTTCATATCAATGCGAAGTAGAGGGCTTATCTTCGAATCCATGCGAAACAAATGGTTTAGTTCAAATACATGTGATATACATGATTTAGCTTCAACTGCATGCGAAACCAACCAGATAGCTTCAAATACAAGCGAAACACATGATTTCGCTTCAAATCAATGCGAAGCAGAAGGCTTAGCTTCAAATCCAGGCGAAACGAATTTTTTAGCTTCAAATACTTGCGAATATAAGTAATATAGCTTCAAATGCATGCGAAACAAACGAGTTAGCTTCAAATCCAAGCGAAACACATGATGTATCTTCAAATCAATGCGAAGTAGAAGTCTTAGCTTCAAATCCATACCAATCAAACGGTTTATCTTCAAATACTTGTGTTATACATTATTTAGCTTCAACTGCATGCGAAACAAATGAGTTAGCTTCAAATCCAAGCGAAACATATGATTTAGCTTCAAATCAATGCGAAGTAGAAGCGTGATCTCCGAATACACACGAAACAGATTGTTTAGCTTCAAATACTTGTGATATACATGATTTAGCTTCAACAGCATGCCAAACAAACGTGTAAGCTTCAAATCCAAGCGAAATACATGATTTAGCTTCAACTGAATGCGAAACAAACGAGTTATCTTCAAATCCAAGCGAAACACATGATTTAGTTTCAAATCAATGCGAAGTAGAAGGCTGATCTTCGTATCCACACGAAACAGATTATTTAGCTTCAAATACTTGTGATGAACATGATTTAGCTTCAACTGCATGCGAAACAAACGAGTTATCTTCAAATCCAAGCGAAACACATGATTTAGTTTCAAATCAATGCGAAGTAGAAGGCTGATCTCCGAATCCACACGAAACAGATTGTTTAGCTTCAAATACTTGTGATATACATGATTTAGCTTCAACACCATGCGAAACAAACGTGTTACCTTCAAGTCCATGCGAGATACATGATTTAGCTTCAATTCAATACGAAATAGAGGGCTTATCTTCGAATCCATGCGAAACAAATGGTTTAGTTCAAATACTTGTGATATACATGATTTAGCTTCAACTGCATGCGAAACCAATCAGTTAGCTTCAAATACAAGCGAAAAACATGATTTCGCTTCAAATCAATGCGAAGCAGAATGCTTAGCTTCAAATCCATGCGAAACGAATGGTTTAGCTTCAAATACTTGCGAATATAAGTGATATAGCTTCAAATGCAGGCGACACAAACGAGTTATCTTCAAATCCATGCGAAACACATGATTTAAATTCCAATCAATGTGAAGCAGAAGGCTTAGCTTCAAATCAATGTGAAACAAATGGTTCAGCTTCAAATACTTGTGATATACATGATTTAGATTCAACTTCTTGCAAAACCAGCGAGTTAGCTTCAAATCCAAGCGAAACACATGATTTAGAATCAAATCAATGCGAAGTAGAAGGCTTACCTTCGAATCCACACGAAACAGATGGTTTAGCTTCAAATACTGGTGACGTACATGATTTAGCATCAACTGCATGCGAAACAAACGTGTTAGCTTCAAATCCATGCCAAATACATGATTTAGCTTCAATTCAATACGAAGTAGAAGGCTTATCATCGACTCCAGGCGAAACTAATGGTTCAGCTTCAAATACTTGTGATATACGTGATTTAGCTTCAACTTCATGCGAAATCAACGAATTAGCTTCAAATCCTTTCAAAACACATGAATTAGCTTCAAATTCATTCGAAACACTTGGTTTAGCTTAATATTCATGCCAAACAAAAGGTTCAGCTTCAGATACTTATGATATATATGATTTAGCTTCAACTGCATGCGAAACAAACGAGTCAGCTTCAAATCCATGCGAAACAAATGGTTCAGCTTCAAATACTTGTGATATACGTGATTTAGCTTCAACTGCAGGCGAGAAAAACGAGTCAGTTTCAAATGCAAGCGAAACACATGATTTAGCCTCAAATCAATGTGATGTAGAAAACTTAGCTTCAAATCCGTGCGAATCAAAAGTTGTAGCTTCAAATACTTGTGATATTCATGATTTAGCTTCAACTGCATGCGAAACCAACCAGTTAGCTTCAAATACAAGCGAAACACATGATTTCGCTTCAAATCAATGCGAAGTAGAGGGCTTATCTTCGAATCCATGCGAAACAAATGGTTTAGTTCAAATACATGTGATATACATGATTTAGCTTCAACTGCATGCGAAACCAACCAGATAGCTTCAAATACAAGCGAAACACATGATTTCGCTTCAAATCAATGCGAAGCAGAAGGCTTAGCTTCAAATCCAGGCGAAATGAATTGTTTAGCTTCAAATACTTGCGAATATAAGTAATATAGCTTCAAATGCATGCGAAACAAACGAGTTAGCTTCAAATCCAAGCGAAACACATGATTTATCTTCAAATCAATGCGAAGTAGAAGTCTTATCTTCAAATCCATACCAATCAAACGGTTTATCTTCAAATACTTGTGTTATACATTATTTAGCTTCAACTGCATGCGAAACAAACGAGTTAGCTTCAGATCCATGCAAAACACATGATTTAGCTTCAAATTCATTCGAAACACTTGGTTTAGCTTAATATTCATGCCAAACAAAAGGTTCAGCTACAAATACTTATGATATACATGATTTAGCTTCAACTGCATGCGAAAAAAACGAGTTAGCTTCAAATGCAAGCGAACAAATGATTTAGCCTCAAATCAATGCTAAGTAGAAGCCTTAGCTTCAGATCCGTGCGAATCAAAAGTTGTAGCTTCAAATACTTCTGATATTCATGATTTAGCTACAACTGCATCCGAAACAGATGGTTCAGCTTCAAATACTTGTGATGAACATGATTTAGCTTCATCTGTATGCGAAACAAACGAGTTATATTCGAATCCAAGCGAAACACATGATTTAGTTTCAAATCAATGCGAAGTAGAAGGCTGATCTTCGTATCCACACGAAACAGATTATTTAGCTTCAAATACTTGTGATGAACATGATTTAGCTTCAACTGCATGCGAAACAAACGAGTTATCTTCAAATCCAAGCGAAACACATGATTTAGTTTCAAATCAATGCGAAGTAGAAGCGTGATCTCCGAATCCACACGAAACAGATTGTTTAGCTTCAAATACTTGTGATATATATGATTTAGCTTCAACAGCATGCCAAACAAACGTGTAAGCTTCAAATCCATGCGAAATACATGATTTAGCTTCAACTGCATGCGAAACAAACGAGTTATCTTCAAATCCAAGCGAAACACATGATTTAGTTTCAAATCAATGCGAAGTAGAAGGCTGATCTTCGTATCCACACGAAACAGATTATTTAGCTTCAAATACTTGTGATGAACATGATTTAGCTTCAACTGCGTGCGAAACAAACGAGTTATCTTCAAATCCAAGCGAAACACATGATTTAGTTTCAAATCAATGCGAAGTAGAAGGCTGATCTCCGAATCCACACGAAACAGATTGTTTAGCTTCAAATACTTGTGATATACATGATTTAGCTTCAACACCATGCGAAACAAACGTGTTTGCTTGAAATCCATGCGAAATACATGATTTAGCTTCAATTCAATACGAAGTAGAAGGCTTATCATCGAATCTATGCGAAACAAATGGTTCAGCTTCAAATACTTGTGATATACGTGATTTAGCTTCAACTGCATGCGAAACCAACGAATTAGCTTCAAATCCTTTCGAAACACATGACTTAGCTTCAAATTCATTCGAAACACTTGGTTTAGCTTAATATTCATGCCAAACAAAAGGTTCAGCTTCAAATACTTATGATATACATGATTTAGCTTCAACTGCATGCGAATAAAACGAGTTAGCTTCAAATGCAAGCGAAACACATGATTTAGCTTCATATCAATGCGAAGTAGAAGGCTGATCTCCGAATCCACACGAAACAGATTGTTTGGCTTCAAATACTTGTGTTATACATAACTTAGCTTCAACAGCATGCGGAACAAACGTGTTACCTTCAAGTCCATGCGAGATACATGATTTAGCTTCAATTCAATTCGAAATAGAGGGCTTATCTTCGAATCCATGCGAAACAAATGGTTTAGTTCAAATACTTGTGATATACATGATTTAGCTTCAACTGCATGCGAAACCAACCAGTTAGCTTCAAATACAAGCGAAACACATGATTTCGCTTCAAATCAATGCGAAGCAGAAGGCTTAGCTTCAAATCCGTGCGTATCAAAAGTTGTAGCTTCAAATACTTGTGATATTTATGATTTAGCTTCAACTGCATCCGAAACAGATGGTTCAGCTTCAAATACTTGTGATGAACATGATTTAGCTTCATCTGTATGCGAAACAAACGAGTTATATTCGAATCCAAGCGAAACACATGATTTAGTTTCAAATCAATGCGAAGTAGAAGGCTGATCTTCGTATCCACACGAAACAGATTATTTAGCTTCAAATACTTGTGATGAACATGATTTAGCTTCAACTACATGCGAAACAAACGAGTTATCTTCAAATCCAAGCGAAACACATGATTTAGTTTCAAATCAATGCGAAGTAGAAGGCTGATCTCCGAATCCAAACGAAACAGATTGTTTAGCTTCAAATACTTGTGATACACATGATTTAGCTTCAACACCATGCGAAACAAACGTGTTAGCTTGAAATCCATGCGAAATACATGATTTAGCTTCAATTCAATACGAAGTAGCAGGCTTATCATCGAATCCACGCGAAACAAATGGTTCAGCTTCAAATACTTGTGATATACGTGATTTAGCTTCAACTGCATGCGAAACCAACGAATTAGCTTCAAATCCTTTCAAAACACATGACTTAGCTTCAAATTCATTCGAAACACTTGGTTTAGCTGAATATTCATGCCAAACAAAAGGTTCAGCTTCGAATACTTATGATATACATGATTTAGCTTCAACTGCATGCGAATAAAACGAGTTAGCTTCAAATGCAAGCGAAACAAATGATTTAGCTTCATATCAATGCGAAGTAGAGGGTTTATCTTCGAATCCATGCGAAACAAATGGTTTAGTTCAAATACATGTGATATACATGATTTAGCTTCAACTGCATGCGAAACCAAGCAGATAGCTTCAAATACAAGCGAAACACATGATTTCGCTTCAAATCAATGCGAAGCAGAAGGCTTAGCTTCAAATCCAGGCGAAACGAATTGTTTAGCTTCAAATACTTGCGAATATAAGTAATATAGCTTCAAATGCATGCGAAACAAACGAGTTAGCTTCAAATCCAAGCGAAACACATGATTTATCTTCAAATCAATGCGAAGTAGAAGTCTTAGCTTCAAATCCATACCAATCAAACGGTTTAGCTTCAAATACTTGTGTTATACATTATTTAGCTTGAACTGCATGCGAAACAAACGAGTTAGCTTCAGATCCATGCAAAACACATGATGTAGCTTCAAATTCATTCGAAACACTTGGTTTAGCTTAATATTCATGCCAAACAAAAGGTTCAGCTACAAATACTTATGATATACATGATTTAGCTTCAACTGCATGCGAAAAAAACGAGTTAGCTTCAAATGCAAGCGAACAAATGATTTAGCCTCAAATCAATGCTAAGTAGAAGCCTTAGCTTCAGATCCGTGCGAATCAAAAGTTGTAGCTTCAAATACTTGTGATATTCATGATTTAGCTTCAACTGCATCCGAAACAGATGGTTCAGCTTCAAATACTTGTGATGAACATGACTTAGCTTCATCTGTATGCGAAACAAACGAGTTATATTCGAATCCAAGCGAAACACATGATTTAGTTTCAAATCAATGCGAAGTAGAAGGCTGATCTTCGTATCCACACGAAACAGATTATTTAGCTTCAAATACTTGTGATGAACATGATTTAGCTTCAACTACATGCGAAACAAACGAGTTATCTTCAAATCCAAGCGAAACACATGATTTAGTTTCAAATCAATGCGAAGTAGAAGGCTGATCTCCGAATCCAAACGAAACAGATTGTTTAGCTTCAAATACTTGTGATATACATGATTTAGCTTCAACTGCATGCGAAACCAATCAGTTAGCTTCAAATACAAGCGAAACACATGATTTCGCTTCAAATCAATGCGAACCAGAAGGCTTAGCTTCAAATCCATGCGAAGCGAATTGATTAGCTTCAAATACTTGCGAATATAAGTGATATAGCTTCAAATGCAGGCGACACAAACGAGTTATCTTCAAATCCATGCGAAACACATGATTTAAATTCCAATCAATGTGAAGCAGAAGGCTTAGCTTCAAATCAATGTGAAACAAATGGTTCAGCTTCAAATACTTGTGATATACATGATTTAGATTCAACTTCATGCAAAACCAGCGAGTTAGCTTCAAATCCAAGCGAAACACATGATTTAGAATCAAATCAATGCGAAGTAGAAGGCTTACCTTCGAATCCACACGAAACAGATGGTTTAGCTTCAAATACTTGTGATGTACATGATTTAGCATCAACTGCATGCGAAACAAACGTGTTAGCTTCAAATCCATGCCAAATACATGATTTAGCTTCAATTCAATACGAAGTAGAAGGCTTATCATCGAATCCAGGCGAAACAAATGGTTCAGCTTCAAATACTTGTGATATCCGTGATTTAGCTTCAACTTCATGCGAAATCAACGAATTAGCTTCAAATCCTTTCAAAACACATGAATTAGCTTCAAATTCATTCGAAACACTTGGTTTAGCTTAATATTCATGCCAAACAAAACGTTCAGCTTCAGATACTTATGATATATATGATTTAGCTTCAACTGCATGCGAAACAAACGAGTCAGCTTCAAATCCATGCGAAACACATGATTTAGCTTCAAATGAATGCGAAGTAGAAGGCTGATCTTCGAATCCATGCGAAACAAATGGTTTAGCTTCAAATACTTGTGATATACATGATTTACATTCAACAGCAAGAGAAACAAACGAGTTAGCTTCAAATCCATGCGAAACACATGATTTAGCATCAAATCAATTCGAAGTAGAAGTCTTACCTTCGAATCCACACGAAACATATGGTTTAGCTTCAAATACTTGTGATGTACATGATTTAGCATCAACTGCATGCGAAACAAAAAAGCTAAGCTTCAAATCCAAGCGAAACATATGATTTAGCTTCAAATCAATGCGAAGTAGAAGGCTGATCTCCGAAACCACACGAAACAGATTGTTTGGCTTCAAATACTTGTGTTATACATGACTTAGCTTCAACAGCATGCGAAACAAAGGTGTTAGCTTCAAATCCATGCGAAATACATGATTTAGCTTCAATTCAATACGAAGTAGAATGCTTATCAAGGAATCAATGCGAAACAAATGGTTCAGATTCAAATACTTGTGATATACATAATTTAGCTTCAACTGCATGCGAAACAAACGAGTTAGCTTCAAATCCATGCGAAACAATTCGTTTAGCTTCATATACTTGTGATATTCATGATTTAACTTCAACTGCATGTGAAACAAACGAGTTAGCTTGAAATCCATGCGAAACACATGATTTAACTTCAAATCAATGCGAAGTAGAAGGCTGATCTTCGAATCCATGCGAAACAAATGGTTTAGCTTTAAATACTTGTGATATACTTGATTTAGGTTCAACAGCATGCGAAACAAACGAGTTAGCATCAAATCCAGCGAAAAATATGATTTAACGTCAAATCGACGTGAATTAGAAGGCTTAGCTTGAAATCCAAGCAAAACAAATTATTTAGCTTCAGATCAATGCGAAGTAGAATGCGTAGTTACAAATCCATGCGAAACAAATGGTTTAGCTTCAAATACTTGTGTTATACATAATTTAGCTTCAAGTGCGTGCGAAACAAACCTCTTAGCTTCAAATCCAAGCGAAATACATGATTTATCTTCAAATCAATGCGAGGTAGAAGGCTTAGCTCCAAATCCATGCGAATCAAACGGTTTAGCTTCAAATACTTGTGATATACTTGATTTATATTCAAGTGCATGCGAAACAAACGTGTTAGCTTCAAATCCAAGCGAAAAACATAATTTAGCATCACGACAACGCGAAGTTGAAGTGCTTAGCTTCAAATCCATGCGATACAAATGGTTTAGCTACAAAGACTTGTTTTATACATGATTTAGCTTCAACTGCATGCGAAACAGATGGTTCAGCTTCAAATACTTGTGATGAACATGATTTAGCTTCAACTGCATGCGAATCAATTGGTTTAGCACCAAATACTTGTGATATACACGATTTTGCTTCAAATGCAGGCGAAACGAATGAGTTAGCTTCAAATACAAGCGAAACACATGATTCTGCCTCAAGTCAATGCGAAATAGAAGGTTTAGCTTCAAATCCATGCGAAACAAAAAGTTAAGATTCTAATACGTGTGACACACATGATTTAGTTTCAAATGCATGCGAAACTAACGAGTTAGTTTCAAATACAAGCGAAACACACGATTCCGCTTCAAATCAGTGCGAAACAAATGGTTTAGCTTCAAATACTTGTGATATACATGATTTAGTTTCAACTGCATGCGAAACAAACGAGTTAGCTTTAGATCCAAGCGAAACACATGATTCAGCTTCAAATCAATGCGAAGTAGAAGGCTTATTTTGAAATCCATGCGAATCAAATGGTTTAGCTTCAAATAATTGTGATGTACATGATTTAGCTTCAACTGCATGCGAAACAAACGAGATAGCTTTAAATCCGTGCGAAACAGATGATTTAGATTAAAATCAATGCGAAGTAGAAGCCTTATCTTCGAATTCCATGCGAAACAAATGGTGTAGCTTCAAATACCTGTGATATACATGATTTAACATCAAATACACGCGAAGAAAACGAGTTAGCTTCAAATCCATGCGAAATACATGATTTAGCTTCAAATTCTTTCGAAACACGTGGTGTAGATAAATATTCATTGCGAAACAAATGGTTCAGCTTCAAATACTTATGATATACATGATTTAGCTTCAACTGCATGTGAAACAAACGTGTTAGCTTCGAATTCAAGTGAAACACAGGATTCAGCTTCACTTCAATGCGAAGTAGAAGGCTGATCTTCGAATCCTTGCGAAACAATTGGTTTAGCTTCAAATGCTTGTGATATACATGATTTAGCTTCAACAGCATGCAAAACTAACGATTTAGGTTCAAATCCATGCGAAACGCATGATTTGGCTTCAAATCAATGCGAAGTAGAAGGCTTATCTTCGTATCTATGCGAAACAAATGGTTTAGCTTCAAATAATTGTGATATACATGATTTAGCTTCAACTGCATGCGACACAAACGAGTTATCTTCGAATCCAAGCGAAACACATGATTTAGCTTCAAATCAATGCGAAGTAGAAGGCTGATCTTCGTATCCACACGAAACAGATTATTTAGCTTCAAATACTTGTGATGAACATGATTTAGCTTCAACTACATGCGAAACAAACGAGTTATCTTCAAATCCAAGCGAAACACATGATTTAGTTTCAAATCAATGCGAAGTAGAAGGCTGATCTCCGAATCCACACGAAACAGATTGTTTAGCTTCAAATACTTGTGATATACATGATTTAGCTTCAACACCATGCGAAACAAACGTGTTTGCTTGAAATCCATGCGAAATACATGATTTAGCTTCAATTCAATACGAAGTAGAAGGCTTATCATCGAATCCACGCGAAACAAATGGTTCAGCTTCAAATACTTGTGAAATACGTGATTTAGCTTCAACTGCATGCGAAACCAACGAATTAGCTTCAAATCCTTTCGAAACACATGACTTAGATTCAAATTCATTCGAAACACTTGGTTTAGCTTAATATTCATGCCAAACAAAAGGTTCAGCTTCAAATACTTATGATATACATGATTTAGCTTCAACTGCATGCGAATAAAACGAGTTAGCTTCAAATGCAAGCGAAACACATGATTTAGCTTCATATCAATGCGAAGTAGAGGGCTTATCTTCGAAACCATGCGAAACAAATGGTTTAGTTCAAATACATGTGATATACATGATTTAGCTTCAACTGCATGCGAAACCAACCAGATAGCTTCAAATACAAGCGATACACATGATTTCGCTTCAAATCAATGCGAAGCAGTAGGCTTAGCTTAAAATCCAGGCGAAACGAATTGTTTAGCTTCAAATACTTGCGAATATAAGTAATATAGCTTCAAATGCATGCGAAACAAACGATGTTAGCTTCGAATCCAAGCGAAACACATGATTTATCTTCAAATCAATGCGAAGTAGAAGTCTCAGCTTCAAATCCATACCAATCAAACGGTTTATCTTCAAATACTTGTGTTATACATTATTTAGCTTCAACTGCATGCGACACAAACGAGTTAGCTTCAGATCCATGCAAAACACATGATTTAGCTTCAAATTCATTCGAAACACTTGGTTTAGCTTAATATTCATGCCAAACAAAATGTTCAGCTACAAATACTTATGATATACATGATTTAGCTTCAACTGCATGCGAAAAAAACGAGTTAGCTTCAAATGCAAGCGAACAAATGATTTAGCGTCAAATCAATGCTAAGTAGAAGCCTTAGATTCAGATCCGTGCGAATCAAAAGTTGAAGCTTCAAATACTTGTGATATTCATGATTTAGCTACAACAGCATGCCAAACAAAGGTGTAAGCTTCAAATACTTGTGATGAACATGATTTAGCTTCATCTATATGCGAAACAAACGAGTTATATTCGAATCCAAGCGAAACACATGATTTAGTTTCAAATCAATGCGAAGTAGAAGGCTGATCTTCGTATCCACACGGAACAGATTATTTAGCTTCAAATACTTGTGATGAACATGATTTAGCTTCAACTGCATGCGAAACAAACGAGTTATCTTCAAATCCAAGCGAAACATATGATCTAGTTTCAAATCAATGCGAAGTAGAAGGCTGATCTCCGAATCCACACGAAACAGATTGTTTAGCTTCAAATACTTGTGATATACATGATTTAGCTTCAACACCATGCGAAACAAACGTGTTTGCTTGAAATCCATGCGAAATACATGATTTATCTTCAATTCAATACGAAGTAGAAGGCTTATCATCGAATCCATGCGAAACAAATGGTTCAGCTTCAAATACTTGTTATATACGTGATTTAGCTTCAACTGCATGCGAAACCAACGAATTAGCTTCAAATCCTTTCGAAACACATGACTTATCTTCAAATTCATTCGAAACACTTGGTTTAGCTTAATATTCATGCCAAACAAAAGGTTCAGCTTCAAATACATATGATATACATGATTTAGCTTCAACTGCATGCGAATAAAACGAGTTAGCTTCAAATGCAAGCGAAACACATGATTTAGCTTCATATCAATGCGAAGTAGAAGGCTGATCTCCGAATCCACACGAAACAGATTGTTTGGCTTCAAATACTTGTGTTATACATGACTTAGCTTCAACAGCATGCGGAACAAACGTGTTACCTTCAAGTCCATGCGAGATACATGATTTAGCTTCAATTCAATTCGAAATAGAGGGCTTATCTTCGAATCCATGCGAAACAAATGGTTTAGTTCAAATACTTGTGATATACATGATTTAGCTTCAACTGCATGCGAAACCAATCAGTTAGCTTCAAATACAAGCGAAACACATGATTTCGCTTCAAATCAATGCGAAGCAGAAGGCTTAGCTTCAAATCCATGCGAAACGAATTGTTTAGCTTCAAATACTTGCGAATATAAGTGATATAGCTTCAAATGCAGGCGACACAAACGAGTTATCTTCAAATCCATGCGAAACACATGATTTAAATTCCAATCAATGTGAAGCAGAAGGCTTAGCTTCAAATCAATGTGAAACAAATGGTTCAGCTTCAAATACTTATGATATACATGATTTAGATTCAACTTCATGCAAAACCAGCGAGTTAGCTTCAAATCCAAGCGAAACACATGATTTAGAATCAAATCAATGCGAAGTAGAAGGCTTACCTTCGAATCCACACGAAACAGATGGTTTAGCTTCAAATACTTGTGATGTACATGATTTAGCATCAAGTGCATGCGAAACAAACGTGTTAGCTTCAAATCCATGCCAAATACATGATTTAGCTTCAATTCAATACGAAGTAGAAGGCTTATCATCGAATCCAGGCGAAACAAATGGTTCAGATTCAAATACTTGTGATATACGTGATTTAGCTTCAACTTCATGCGAAATCAACGAATTAGCTTCAAATCCTTTCAAAACACATGAATTAGCTTCATATTCATTCGAAACACTTGGTTTAGCTTAATATTCATGCCAAACAAAAGGTTCAGCTTCAGATACTTATGATATATATGATTTAGCTTCAACTGCATGCGAAACAAACGAGTCAGCTTCAAATCCATGCGAAACACATGATTTAGCTTGAAATGAATGCGAAGTAGAAGGCTGATCTTCGAATCCATGCGAAACAAATGGTTTAGCTTCAAATAATTGTGATATACATGATTTACATTCAACAGCAAGAGAAACAAACGAGTTAGCTTCAAATCCATGCGAAACACATGATTTAGCATCAAATCAATTCGAAGTAGAAGGCTTACCTTCGAATCCACACGAAACATATGGTTTAGCTTCAAATACTTGTGATGTACATGATTTAGCATCAACTGCATGCGAAACAAAAAAGCTAAGCTTCAAATCCAAGCGAAACATATGATTTAGCTTCAAATCAATGCGAAGTAGAAGGCTGATCTCCGAAACCACACGAAACAGATTGTTTGGCTTCAAATACTTGTGTTATACATGATTTAGCTTCAACTGCATGCGAAACAATCGAGTTAGCTTCAAATGCATGCGAAACACATGATTTAGCTTGAAATCAATGCGAAGTAGAAGGCTTATCTTCAAATACATGCGAAACACATGATTTAGCTTCAAATACTTGCGATAGAAGTGATATAGTTTCAAATGAATGCGAAACAAACGAGTTAGCTTCTAATCTATGCGAAACACGTGATTTAGCTTCAAATCAATGCGAACTAGAATGCAGATCTTCGAACCCATGCGAAACAAATGGTTTAGTTTCAAATCCAAGCGATACACATGATTTCGCTTCAAATCAATGCGAAGTAGAAGGCTTACCTTCGAATCCATGCGAAAAAATGCTTTAGCTTCAAATACCTGTGATATACATGATTTAGCATCAAATGCAGGCGAAATACGTGATTCAGCTTCAAATTCATTCGTAACACATGGTTTAGCTTAATATTCATGCGTAGAAAATGGTTCAGCTGCAAATACTTGTGATATACATGATTTAGCTTCAACTGCATGTGAAACAAACATGTTCGCTTCAAATTCAAGCGAAACACATGATACAGCTTCAAATCAATGCGAAGAAGAAGGCTTAGTTACAAATGCATGCGAAACAAATGGTTCAGCTTCAAATATTTGTGATATACATGATTCGGATTCAAATGCAGGCGAAACAAACGTGTTAGCTTCAAATCCAAGCGAATCACATGATTTAGCTTCAAATCAATGCGATGTAGAAGGCTGATCACAGAATCCACTCGAAACAGATTGTTTAGCTTCAAATCCATGCGAAACAAATTGTTTAGCTTCAAATACTTGTGATATACATGATTTACATTCAACAGCATGCGAAACAAACGAGTTAGCCTCAAATCCAAATGAAACACATGATTTAGCATCAAATCAATGCGAAGTAGAAGGCTTATCTTCTAATCCATGCGAAACAAATGGTTTAGCTTCAAATACTTGTGATATACATGATTTAGCTTCAAATGCAGGCGAAACACACGAGTTAGCTTCAAATCCATGCGAACCACATGATTTAGCTTCAAATCAATGCGAAGTAGAAAGCTTAGTTTCAAATCCATGCGAATGAAATGGTTTAGCCTCATATACATGTAATATACAAGATTTAGCTTCAACTGCTTGCGAAACAAACGAGTTAGCTTCAAATACAAGCGAAACACATGATTTAGCTTCAAATACTTGCGAACATAAGTGATATAGCTTCAACTGCGTGCGAAACAAACGAGTTAGCTTCAAATCCATGCGAAACACATGATTTTACTTCCAATCATTGTGAAGTAGAAGGCTTAGCTTCAAATGCATGTGAAAAAAATGGTTCAGCTTCAAACACTTCTGATATACATGATATAGCTTCAACTGCAGGCGAAACAAACGAGTTAGCTTCAAATCCATGCGAAACACATGATTTAGCTTCAAATTCATTCAAAAGACATGGTTTAGCGTACTATTCATGGGAATCAAATGGTTCAGATTCAAATACTTGTGATATACATCATATAGCTTCAAATGCAGGCGAAACAAACGAGTCAGCTTCAAATCCATGCGAAACATATGATTTAGCTTCAATTCAATGCGAAGTAGAAGGCTTATCTTCGAATCCATGCGAAACAAATGGTTTAGCTTCAAATACTTGTGATAAACATCATTTAGCTTCAACTGCATGCGAAACAAACGAGTTAGCTTCAAATCCATGCCAAACACATGATTTACCTTGAAATCAATGCGAAGTAGATGGCTTATCTTCAAATACATGCGAAACACATGATTTAGCTTCAAATACTTGCGATAGAAGGGATATAGCTTCAAATGAATGCGAAACAAACGAGTTAGCTTCTAATCTATGCGAAACACGTGATTTAGCTTCAAATCAATGCGAACTAGAAGGCTGATCTTCGAATCCATGCGAAACAAATGGTTTAGTTTCAAATACTTGTGATATGCGTGATTTTGATTCAACAGCAAGCGAATCAAACGAGTTAGCTTCGAATCAATGCTAATGCATGATTTAGCTTCAAACCAATGCGATGTAGAAGGCTTAGCTTCAAATTCATGCTAAACGATCGATTTAGCTTCAAATGCTTGCGACATAAGTGATATAGTTTCAAATGCAGGCGAAACAAACGAGTTAGCTTCAAATCCAAGCGAAACACATGATTTAGGTTCAAAACAAATGGTTTTCCTTCAAATACTTGTGATATACATGATTAAGCTTCAAATGCAGGCGAAACAAACGAGTGAGCTTCAAATCCAAGCGAAACACATGATTTAGGTTCAAAACAAATGGTTTTCCTTCAAATACTTGTGATATACATGATTAAGCTTCAAATGCAGGCGAAACAAACGAGTGAGCTTCAAATCCAAGCGTAACACATGATTTAACTTCAAATCAATGCGAAGTAGAAGGCTTAGCTTCAAATCCATGCGAACCGAATGATTTGGCTTCAAATACTTGTGAATATAAGTGATATAGTTTCAAATGCATGCGAAATAAACGAGTTATCTTCAAATCCATGCGAAACACATGATTTAGCTTCAAATCAATGCGATGTAGAAAGCTTAGCTACAAATACATGAGAAACAAATGATTTATATTCGGATAATTGCGATATAAGTGATATAGCTTCAAATGCAGGCAAAACAAACGCGTTAGCTTAAAATCCATGCGAAACGCATGATTTAGCTTCAAATCATGCGAAGTAGAAGGCTTTGCTTCAAATTCGAGCGAAACACATGATTTAGATTCAAATACTTGCGATATAAATGAAATAGCTTCAAACGCAGACCAAACGAATGAGATATCTTCAAATTCATGCGAAACACATGATTTAGCTTCAAATCAATGCGAAGTTAAAGGCTTAGCTTCAAATCCATGCAAAACAAATGATTTACCTTCAAATACTTGCGATATAAGTGATATAGCTTCAAATGCAGGCGGAACAATCAGTTAGCTTCAAATTCATGCGAAACACATGATTTAGCTTCAAATCAATGCGAAGTAGAAGGCTTAGCTTCATATCCATGGGAATCATATGGTTTAGCTGCAAATACTTGTGATATACATGATTTAGCTTCAACTGCATGTGAAACAAACATGTTCGCTTCAAATTCAAGCGAAACACATGATACAGCTTCAAATCAATGCGAAGAAGAAGGCTTAGTTACAAATGCATGCGAAACAAATGGTTCAGCTTCAAATATTTGTGATATACATGATTCGGATTCAAATGCAGGCGAAACAAACGAGTTAGCTTCAAATCCAAGCGAATCACATGATTTAGCTTCAAATCAATGCGATGTAGAAGGCTGATCACAGAATCCACTCGAAACAGATTGTTTAGCTTCAAATCCATGCGAAACAAATTGTTTAGCTTCAAATGCTTGTGATATACATGATTTACATTCAACAGCATGCGAAACAAACGAGTTAGCCTCAAATCCAAATGAAACACATGATTTAGCATCAAATCAATGCGAAGTAGAAGGCTTATCTTCTAATCCATGCGAAACAAATGGTTTAGCTTCAAATACTTGTGATATACATGATTTAGCTTCAAATGCAGGCGAAACACACGAGTTAGCTTCAAATCCATGCGAACCACATGATTTAGCTTCAAATCAATGCGAAGTAGAAAGCTTAGTTTCAAATCCATGCGAATGAAATGGTTTAGCCTCATATACATGTAATATACAAGATTTAGCTTCAACTGCTTGCGAAACAAACGAGTTAGCTTCAAATACAAGCGAAACACATGATTTAGCTTCAAATACTTGCGAACATAAGTGATATAGCTTCAACTGCGTGCGAAACAAACGAGTTAGCTTCAAATCCAAAGGACACATATGATTTAGGTTCAAATCAATGCGAAGTAGATGGCTTAGCTTCAAATCCATGCAAAACAAATGGTTTAGCTTCAAATACTTGTGATATACATGATTTAGCTTCAACTGCATGCGAAACCAACGAGTTAGTTTCAAATCCATGCGAAACACGTGATTTAGATTCAAATCAATGCGAAGGAGAATGCTTAGATTCAAATCCGTGCGAATCAAATGGTTTAGCTTCAAATACTAGTGATATACATGATTTAGATTCAATTGCATGCGAAGTAGAAGGCTTAGTTACAAATGCATGCGGAACAAATGGTTCAGCTTCAAATATTTGTGATATACATGATTTAGATTCAAATCCAGGCGAAACAACCGAGTTAGTTTCAAATCCGTGCGAAACACGTGATTTAGCTTAATAATCATGCGAAGCGAATCGTTTAGCTTCAAATACTTGTGATATACATAATTTAGCTTCCACTGCATGCGATGCAAGCGAGTTAGCTTCAAATGCAAGCGAAAGACATGATTTAGCTCAAATCAATGCGATGTAGAAGGTTTAGCTTCAAATCCATGCGAAACAAATGATTTAGCTTCAAACACTTGCGATATAAGTGATATAGCTTCAAATGCAGACGAAACAAACGTGTTGGCTTCAAATCCAAGCGAAACACATGATTTAACTTCAAATCAATGCGATATAGAAGGTTTAGCTTCAAATCCAAGCGATACACATGATATCGCTTCAAATCAATACGAAGTAGAAGGCTTATCTTCGAATCCATGCGAAACAAATGGTTTTCCTTCAAATACTTGTGATATACATGATTAAGCTTCAAATGCAGGCGAAACAAACGAGTGAGCTTCAAATCCAAGCGTAACACATGATTTAACTTCAAATCAATGCGAAGTAGAAGGCTTAGCTTCAAATCCATGCGAACCGAATGATTTGGCTTCAAATACTTGTGAATATAAGTGATATAGTTTCAAATGCATGCGAAATAAACGAGTTATCTTCAAATCCATGCGAAACACATGATTTAGCTTCAAATCAATGCGATGTAGAAAGCTTAGCTACAAATACATGAGAAACAAATGATTTATATTCGGATTATTGCGATATAAGTGATATAGCTTCAAATGCAGGCAAAACAAACGCGTTAGCTTAAAATCCATGCGAAACGCATGATTTAGCTTCAAATCATGCGAAGTAGAAGGCTTTGCTTCAAATTCGAGCGAAACACATGATTTAGATTCAAATACTTGCGATATAAATGAAATAGCTTCAAACGCAGACCAAACGAATGAGATATCTTCAAATTCATGCGAAACACATGATTTAGCTTCAAATCAATGCGAAGTTAAAGGCTTAGCTTCAAATCCATGCAAAACAAATGATTTACCTTCAAATACTTGCGATATAAGTGATATAGCTTCAAATGCAGGCGGAACAATCAGTTAGCTTCAAATTCATGCGAAACACATGATTTAGCTTCAAATCAATGCGAAGTAGAAGGCTTAGCTTCATATCCATGGGAATCATATGGTTTAGCTGCAAATACTTGTGATATACATGATTTAGCTTCAACTGCATGTGAAACAAACATGTTCGCTTTAAATTCAAGCGAAACACATGATACAGCTTCAAATCAATGCGAAGAAGAAGGCATAGTTACAAATGCATGCGAAACAAATGGTTCAGCTTCAAATATTTGTGATATACATGATTCGGATTCAAATGCAGGCGAAACAAACGAGTTAGCTTCAAATCCAAGCGAATCACATGATTTAGCTTCAAATCAATGCGATGTAGAAGGCTGATCACAGAATCCACTCGAAACAGATTGTTTAGCTTCAAATCCATGCGAAACAAATTGTTTAGCTTCAAATGCTTGTGATATACATGATTTACATTCAACAGCATGCGAAACAAACGAGTTAGCCTCAAATCCAAATGAAACACATGATTTAGCATCAAATCAATGCGAAGTAGAAGGCTTATCTTCTAATCCATGCGAAACAAATGGTTTAGCTTCAAATACTTGTGATATACATGATTTAGCTTCAAATGCAGGCGAAACACACGAGTTAGCTTCAAATCCATGCGAACCACATGATTTAGCTTCAAATCAATGCGAAGTAGAAAGCTTAGTTTCAAATCCATGCGAATGAAATGGTTTAGCCTCATATACATGTAATATACAAGATTTAGCTTCAACTGCTTGCGAAACAAACGAGTTAGCTTCAAATACAAGCGAAACACATGATTTAGCTTCAAATACTTGCGAACATAAGTGATATAGCTTCAACTGCGTGCGAAACAAACGAGTTAGCTTCAAATCCAAAGGACACATATGATTTAGGTTCAAATCAATGCGAAGTAGATGGCTTAGCTTCAAATCCATGCAAAACAAATGGTTTAGCTTCAAATACTTGTGATATACATGATTTAGCTTCAACTGCATGCGAAACCAACGAGTTAGTTTCAAATCCATGCGAAACACGTGATTTAGATTCAAATCAATGCGAAGGAGAATGCTTAGATTCAAATCCGTGCGAATCAAATGGTTTAGCTTCAAATACTAGTGATATACATGATTTAGATTCAATTGCATGCGAAGTAGAAGGCTTAGTTACAAATGCATGCGGAACAAATGGTTCAGCTTCAAATATTTGTGATATACATGATTTAGATTCAAATCCAGGCGAAACAACCGAGTTAGTTTCAAATCCGTGCGAAACACGTGATTTAGCTTAATAATCATGCGAAGCGAATCGTTTAGCTTCAAATACTTGTGATATACATAATTTAGCTTCCACTGCATGCGATGCAAGCGAGTTAGCTTCAAATGCAAGCGAAAGACATGATTTAGCTCAAATCAATGCGATGTAGAAGGTTTAGCTTCAAATCCATGCGAAACAAATGATTTAGCTTCAAACACTTGCGATATAAGTGATATAGCTTCAAATGCAGACGAAACAAACGTGTTGGCTTCAAATCCAAGCGAAACACATGATTTAACTTCAAATCAATGCGATATAGAAGGTTTAGCTTCAAATCCAAGCGATACACATGATATCGCTTCAAATCAATACGAAGTAGAAGGCTTATCTTCGAATCCATGCGAAACAAATGGTTTTCCTTCAAATACTTGTGATATACATGATTAAGCTTCAAATGCAGGCGAAACAAACGAGTGAGCTTCAAATCCAAGCGTAACACATGATTTAACTTCAAATCAATGCGAAGTAGAAGGCTTAGCTTCAAATCCATGCGAACCGAATGATTTGGCTTCAAATACTTGTGAATATAAGTGATATAGTTTCAAATGCATGCGAAATAAACGAGTTATCTTCAAATCCATGCGAAACACATGATTTAGCTTCAAATCAATGCGATGTAGAAAGCTTAGCTACAAATACATGAGAAACAAATGATTTATATTCGGATAATTGCGATATAAGTGATATAGCTTCAAATGCAGGCAAAACAAACGCGTTAGCTTAAAATCCATGCGAAACGCATGATTTAGCTTCAAATCATGCGAAGTAGAAGGCTTTGCTTCAAATTCGAGCGAAACACATGATTTAGATTCAAATACTTGCGATATAAATGAAATAGCTTCAAACGCAGACCAAACGAATGAGATATCTTCAAATTCATGCGAAACACATGATTTAGCTTCAAATCAATGCGAAGTTAAAGGCTTAGCTTCAAATCCATGCAAAACAAATGATTTACCTTCAAATACTTGCGATATAAGTGATATAGCTTCAAATGCAGGCGGAACAATCAGTTAGCTTCAAATTCATGCGAAACACATGATTTAGCTTCAAATCAATGCGAAGTAGAAGGCTTAGCTTCATATCCATGGGAATCATATGGATTAGCTGCAAATACTTGTGATATACATGATTTAGCTTCAACTGCATGTGAAACAAACATGTTCGCTTCAAATTCAAGCGAAACACATGATACAGCTTCAAATCAATGCGAAGTAGAAAGCTTAGTTTCAAATCCATGCGAATGAAATGGTTTAGCCTCATATACATGTAATATACAAGATTTAGCTTCAACTGCTTGCGAAACAAACGAGTTAGCTTCAAATACAAGCGAAACACATGATTTAGCTTCAAATACTTGCGAACATAAGTGATATAGCTTCAACTGCGTGCGAAACAAACGAGTTAGCTTCAAATCCAAAGGACACATATGATTTAGGTTCAAATCAATGCGAAGTAGATGGCTTAGCTTCAAATCCATGCAAAACAAATGGTTTAGCTTCAAATACTTGTGATATACATGATTTAGCTTCAACTGCATGCGAAACCAACGAGTTAGTTTCAAATCCATGCGAAACACGTGATTTAGATTCAAATCAATGCGAAGGAGAATGCTTAGATTCAAATCCGTGCGAATCAAATGGTTTAGCTTCAAATACTAGTGATATACATGATTTAGATTCAATTGCATGCGAAGTAGAAGGCTTAGTTACAAATGCATGCGGAACAAATGGTTCAGCTTCAAATATTTGTGATATACATGATTTAGATTCAAATCCAGGCGAAACAACCGAGTTAGTTTCAAATCCGTGCGAAACACGTGATTTAGCTTAATAATCATGCGAAGCGAATCGTTTAGCTTCAAATACTTGTGATATACATAATTTAGCTTCCACTGCATGCGATGCAAGCGAGTTAGCTTCAAATGCAAGCGAAAGACATGATTTAGCTCAAATCAATGCGATGTAGAAGGTTTAGCTTCAAATCCATGCGAAACAAATGATTTAGCTTCAAACACTTGCGATATAAGTGATATAGCTTCAAATGCAGACGAAACAAACGTGTTGGCTTCAAATCCAAGCGAAACACATGATTTAACTTCAAATCAATGCGATATAGAAGGTTTAGCTTCAAATCCAAGCGATACACATGATATCGCTTCAAATCAATACGAAGTAGAAGGCTTATCTTCGAATCCATGCGAAACAAATGGTTTTCCTTCAAATACTTGTGATATACATGATTAAGCTTCAAATGCAGGCGAAACAAACGAGTGAGCTTCAAATCCAAGCGTAACACATGATTTAACTTCAAATCAATGCGAAGTAGAAGGCTTAGCTTCAAATCCATGCGAACCGAATGATTTGGCTTCAAATACTTGTGAATATAAGTGATATAGTTTCAAATGCATGCGAAATAAACGAGTTATCTTCAAATCCATGCGAAACACATGATTTAGCTTCAAATCAATGCGATGTAGAAAGCTTAGCTACAAATACATGAGAAACAAATGATTTATATTCGGATAATTGCGATATAAGTGATATAGCTTCAAATGCAGGCAAAACAAACGCGTTAGCTTAAAATCCATGCGAAACGCATGATTTAGCTTCAAATCATGCGAAGTAGAAGGCTTTGCTTCAAATTCGAGCGAAACACATGATTTAGATTCAAATACTTGCGATATAAATGAAATAGCTTCAAACGCAGACCAAACGAATGAGATATCTTCAAATTCATGCGAAACACATGATTTAGCTTCAAATCAATGCGAAGTTAAAGGCTTAGCTTCAAATCCATGCAAAACAAATGATTTACCTTCAAATACTTGCGATATAAGTGATATAGCTTCAAATGCAGGCGGAACAATCAGTTAGCTTCAAATTCATGCGAAACACATGATTTAGCTTCAAATCAATGCGAAGTAGAAGGCTTAGCTTCATATCCATGGGAATCATATGGATTAGCTGCAAATACTTGTGATATACATGATTTAGCTTCAACTGCATGTGAAACAAACATGTTCGCTTCAAATTCAAGCGAAACACATGATACAGCTTCAAATCAATGCGAAGAAGAAGGCTTAGTTACAAATGCATGCGAAACAAATGGTTCAGCTTCAAATATTTGTGATATACATGATTCGGATTCAAATGCAGGCGAAACAAACGAGTTAGCTTCAAATCCAAGCGAATCACATGATTTAGCTTCAAATCAATGCGATGTAGAAGGCTGATCACAGAATCCACTCGAAACAGATTGTTTAGCTTCAAATCCATGCGAAACAAATTGTTTAGCTTCAAATGCTTGTGATATACATGATTTACATTCAACAGCATGCGAAACAAACGAGTTAGCCTCAAATCCAAATGAAACACATGATTTAGCATCAAATCAATGCGAAGTAGAAGGCTTATCTTCTAATCCATGCGAAACAAATGGTTTAGCTTCAAATACTTGTGATATACATGATTTAGCTTCAAATGCAGGCGAAACACACGAGTTAGCTTCAAATCCATGCGAACCACATGATTTAGCTTCAAATCAATGCGAAGTAGAAAGCTTAGTTTCAAATCCATGCGAATGAAATGGTTTAGCCTCATATACATGTAATATACAAGATTTAGCTTCAACTGCTTGCGAAACAAACGAGTTAGCTTCAAATACAAGCGAAACACATGATTTAGCTTCAAATACTTGCGAACATAAGTGATATAGCTTCAACTGCGTGCGAAACAAACGAGTTAGCTTCAAATCCAAAGGACACATATGATTTAGGTTCAAATCAATGCGAAGTAGATGGCTTAGCTTCAAATCCATGCAAAACAAATGGTTTAGCTTCAAATACTTGTGATATACATGATTTAGCTTCAACTGCATGCGAAACCAACGAGTTAGTTTCAAATCCATGCGAAACACGTGATTTAGATTCAAATCAATGCGAAGGAGAATGCTTAGATTCAAATCCGTGCGAATCAAATGGTTTAGCTTCAAATACTAGTGATATACATGATTTAGATTCAATTGCATGCGAAGTAGAAGGCTTAGTTACAAATGCATGCGGAACAAATGGTTCAGCTTCAAATATTTGTGATATACATGATTTAGATTCAAATCCAGGCGAAACAACCGAGTTAGTTTCAAATCCGTGCGAAACACGTGATTTAGCTTAATAATCATGCGAAGCGAATCGTTTAGCTTCAAATACTTGTGATATACATAATTTAGCTTCCACTGCATGCGATGCAAGCGAGTTAGCTTCAAATGCAAGCGAAAGACATGATTTAGCTCAAATCAATGCGATGTAGAAGGTTTAGCTTCAAATCCATGCGAAACAAATGATTTAGCTTCAAACACTTGCGATATAAGTGATATAGCTTCAAATGCAGACGAAACAAACGTGTTGGCTTCAAATCCAAGCGAAACACATGATTTAACTTCAAATCAATGCGATATAGAAGGTTTAGCTTCAAATCCAAGCGATACACATGATATCGCTTCAAATCAATACGAAGTAGAAGGCTTATCTTCGAATCCATGCGAAACAAATGGTTTACCTTCAAATACTTGTGATATACATGATTTAGCATCAAATACAGGCGAAATACATGATTTAGCTTCAAATTCATTCGTAACACATGGCTTAGCTTAATATTCATGCGTAGCAAATGGATCAGCTGCAAATACTTGTGATATACATGATTTAGCTTCAACTGCATGTGAAACAAACATGTTCGCTTCAAATTCAAGCGAAACACATGAATCAGCTTCAAATCAATGCGAAGTAGTAGGCTTAGTTACAAACGCATGCGAAAAAAATGGTTCAGCTTCAAATATTTGTGATATACATGATTCAGATTCAAATGCAGGCGAAACGAACGAGTTAGCTTCAAATCCAAGCGAAACACGTGATTTAACGTCAAATCAAGACGAAGAAGAAGGCTTATCTACAAATACATGCGAAACAAATTGTTTAGCTTCCAATACTTGTGATATACATGATTTAGCTTCAACTGCATGCCAAACAACGAGTTAGCTGCAAATCCAAGGGAAACACTTGATGTAGCTTCAAATCCATGCGAAACAAATGGTTCAACTTCAGATACTTGCGATATAAGTGATATAGTTTCAAATGCAGACGAAACAAATGAGTTAGCTTCTAATCCATGCGAAACACATGGTTTAGCTTGAAATCAATGCGAAGTAGAAGGCTTAGCTTCAAATCCATGCGGACTGAATGAATAAGTTTCAAATACTTGTGATATACAAGACTGAGCTTCAACTGCATGCGAAACAAACGAGTTAGCTTCAAATCCAATCGAAACACATAATTTAGCTTCAAATCCATGCGAAACACATAATGTAGCATCAAATCAATGAGAAGTAGAAGGCTTAGCTTCAAATCCATGCGAAACGAATGGTTTAGCTTCAAATACTTGTGACATTCATAATTAAGCTTCAACTGAATGCGAAGCAAGCGAGTTAGCTTCAAATACAAGCGAAATACATGATTTAGCTCAAATCAATGCGATGTAGGAGGCTTATCTTCAAATCCATGCGAAACAAATGGTTTAGCTTCAAATACTTGTGATATACATAATTTAGCCTCAACTGCATGCGTTGAAATCGAGTTAGCATCAAAGACAAGCGAAACACATGATTTAGCTTCAAATCATTACGAGGTAGTTGGCTGATCTTCGAATCCATGCGAAACAAATGCTTGAGCTTGAAATACTTGTTTGATACATTATTTAGCTTCAGTTACATGCGAAACAAACGAGTTAGCTTCAGTTACATGCGAAACAAACGAGTTAGCTTGAAATCCAAGCGAAACACATGATTTAGCTTCAAATCAATGCGAAGTAGAAGGCTGATCTTCGAATCCTTGCGAAACAAATGGTTTAGCTTCAAATACTTGTGATATACATGATTTAGATTCAACTTCATGCAAAACCAACGAGTTAGCTTCAAATCCAAGCTAAACACATGATTTAGAATCAAATCAATGCGAAGTAGAAGGCTTAGCTTCTAGTTAATAAGAAACAAATCAATAATCTTCAGATAATTGCGATATAAGTGGTATAGCTTCAAATGCAGGCGAAGCAAATGAGTTTGCTTCCAATCCATGCGAACCACATGATTTAGCTTCAAATCAATGCGAAGTAGAAAGCTTATCATCAAATCCATGCGAATCAAACGGGTTAGCTTCAAACACTTGTGTTATACATGATTTAGCTTCAACTGCATGCAAAACAAACGAGTAAGCTTCCAATCCATGCGAACCACATGATTTAGCTTCAAATCAATGCGAAGTAGAAGGCTTATCATCAAATCCATGCGAATCAAACGGGTTAGCTTCAAACACTTGTGATATACATGATTTAGCTTCGACTGCATGCAAAACAAACGAGTAAGCTTCAAATCCATGCGAAACACATGATTTAGCTTCAAATCAATGCGAAGCAGAAGTCTGATCTTCGAATCCATGCGAAACAAACGGTTCAGATTAAAATACTTGTGATATACATGATTTAGCTTCAACAGCATGCGAAACAAACGAGTAAGCTTCAAATCCAGTGAAAAATATGATTTAATGTCAAATCGACGTGAAGTAGAAGGCTTAGCTTCAATTCCAAGCGAAACAAATTATTTAGCATCAAATCAATGCGAAGTAGAAGGCGTTGTTTCAAATCCATGCGAAACAAATGGTTTAGCTCCAAATACTTGTGATATACATGATTTAGCTTCAACTGCATGAGAAACAAACGAGTTAGCTTCAAATCCATGCTAAACACATGATTTAGCTGCAAATCAATGCGAAGCAGAAAGCTGATCTTCGAATCCATGCGAAACAAATGGTTTAGCTTCAAATACTTGTGATATACATGATTTAGCTTCAACTGAATGCGAAACAACGAGTTACCTTCAAATCCATGCTAAACACATGATTTTGCTTCAAATCAGTGCGAAGAAGTAGGGTAATCTTCGAATCCATGCAAAACAAATGATTTAGCTTCAAACACTTGTGACATACATGATTTAGCTTCAATAGCATGCGAAACAAACGAGTTAGCTTCAAAAACCATGCGAAAAACATGATTTAGCTTCAAATCAATGCGAAGTAGAAGGCTTATCTTCAAATCCATGCGAAACAAATCGTTTAGCTTCGAATACTTGTGATATACATGATTTAGTTTCAACTGCATGCGAGACAATCGAGTTAGCATCAAATCCATGCGAAAAACATGATTTAGATTCAAATCAATGCGAAGTAGAAGGATTATCTTCGTATCCATGCAAAACAAATGGTTTAGATTCAAATACTTGTGATATACATCATTTAGCTTCAACTGCATGCGAAACAAACGAGTTTGTTTCGAATCCAGGCGAAACACATGATTTAGATTCAATTCAATACGAAGTTGAAGGCTTAGCATCAAATGCATGCGACACAAATTATTTAGCTTCATATACTTGCGATATAAACGATATAGCTTCAAATGCAGGCGAAGCAAATGAGTTTGCTTCCAATCCATGCGAAACGAAAGATTTAGCTTCACATACTTGTGAATATAAGTGATATAGCTTCAAATGCAGGCGAAACAAACGAGTTAGCTTCAAACCCATGCGAAACACATGACTTAGCATCTAATCAATGCGAAGTAGAAGGCTAATCTTCGAATCCATGCGAAACACATGATATAGCTTCAAATACTTGTGATATACATGATTTAGTTTCAACAGCATGCGAAACAAACGAGTTAGATTCAAATCCATGCAAAACACGTGATTTAGCTTCAAATCAATGCGAAGTAGAAGGCTTATCTTCGAATCCATGCGAAACAAATGGTTTAACTTCAAATACTTGTGATATACATGATTTAGCTTCAACAGCGTGCGAAGCAAACGAGTTATCTTCAAATCCAAGCGAAACACATGATTTATCTTCAAATCAATGCTAAGTAGAAAGCTTAGCTTCAAATCCATGGGAATCAAATGGTTTAGCTTCAAATACTTGTGATATACATGATTTAGCTTCAACTTCATGCGAAACAAACGAGTTAGCTTCAAGTCCAAACGAAACACATGATTTATCTTCCATGCATTGCGTAGTAGAAGGTTTAACTACAAATCCATGCGATTCAAGTGATTTAGGTTAAAATACTTGCTATATAATGGATTTAGCTTCAACTGGAAGCGAGACAAACGAGTTAGCTTCACATTCATGCGAAACACATGATTTAGATTCAAATCAATGCGAGGTAAAAGCTTTGTCTTCAAATCCATGCGAAACAAATGATTTAGCTTCAAATACTTTCGATATAAATGATTTAGATTCAACTGCATGCGAAACAAACGAGTTAACTTCAAATCCATGCGAAACACATGATATAGTTTCAAATCAATGCGAAGAACAAGACTGATCTTCAAATCCATGTGAAACGAATAGTTTAGCTTCCAAAACTTTTGATATACATGATTTAGCTTCAACAGCATGCGAAACAAGCGAGTTAGCTTCAAATCCATGCGAAACACATGATTTAGCTTCAAATCAATGCGAATTAGAAGGGTTATCTTGGAATCCATGCGAAACGTATGATATAGCTTCCAATACTTGTGATATACATTATTTAGCTTCCACAGCATCCGAAACAAACGAGTTAGATTCAAATCCATGCGAAACACATGATTTAGCTTCAAATCAATGCGAAGTAGAAGGCTTATCTTCGAATCCATGCGAAACAAACGGATTAGCTTCTTATACTTGTGATATACATGATTTAGCTTCAACTGCATGCGAAACAAACGTGTTAGCTTAAAATCCATGCGGAACACATGATTTAGCTTCAAATCAATGCGAAGTAGAAGGCTGATCTTCGTATCCATGCGAAACAAATGGTTTAGCTTCAAATACTTGTGATATACATGATTTAGCTTCAACTGCATGCGAAACAAACGAGTTAGCTTGAAATCCATGCGGAACACATGATTTAGCTTCAAATCAATGCGAAGTAGAAGGCTGATCTTCGAATCCATGCGAAGCAAATGGTTTAGCTTCAAATACTTTTGATACACTTGAGTTAGCTTCAACAGCATGCGAAACAAACGAGTTAGCTTCAAATCCAAGCGAAACACATGATTTAGCCTCAAATCAATGCGAATTAGAAGGGTTATCTTCGAATCCATGCGAAACAAATGATATAGCTTCAAATACTTGTGATATACATGATTTAGCTTCAACAGCATGCGAAACAAACGAGTTAGCTTCAAATCCATGCGAAACACATGATTTAGCATCAAATCAATGCTAAGTAGAAGGCTGATCTTCGAATCCATGCGTAACAAATGGTTTAGCTTCAAATACTTGTGACATACATGATTTATCTTCAACAGCATGCGAAACAAACGAGTTATCTTCAAATCCATGCGAAACACATGATTTAGATTCAAATCAATGCGAATTAGAAGGGTTATCTTGGAATCCATGCGAAACGTATGATATAGCTTCAAATACTTGTGATATACATGATTTAGCTTCAACAGCATGCGAAACAAACGAGTTTGCTTCAAATCCATGCGAAACACATGATTTAGCATCAAATCAATGCGAAGTGGAAGGCTTATCTTCGAATCCATGCGAAACGAATAGTTTAGCTTCAAATACTTGTGATATACATGATTCAGCTTCAACTGCATGGGAAACAAACGAGTTAGCTTCAAATCCATGCGAAACACATGATTTAGATTAAAATCAATGCGAAGTAGAAGGCTGATCTTCGAATCCATGCGTAACAAATGGTTTAGCTTCAAATACTTGTGACATACATGATTTATCTTCAACAGCATGCGAAACAAACGAGTTATCTTCAAATCCATGCGAAACACATGATTTAGATTCAAATCAATGCGAATTAGAAGGGTTATCTTGGAATCCATGCGAAACGTATGATATAGCTTCAAATACTTGTGATATACATGATTTAGCTTCAACAGCATGCGAAACAAACGAGTTTGCTTCAAATCCATGCGAAACACATGATTTAGCATCAAATCAATGCGAAGTGGAAGGCTGATCTTCGAATCCATGCGAAGCAAATGGTTTAGCTTGAAATACTTGTGATATACATGATTTAGCTTCAACAGCATGCGAAACAAATGAGTTATCTTCAAATCCAAGCGAAGTACATGATTTATCTTCAAATCAATGCGAAGTAGAAAGCTTAGCTTCAAAACCATGGGAATCAAATGGTTTAGCTTCAAATACTTGTGATATACATGATTTAGCTTCATCTGCATGCGAAACAAACGAGTTAGCTTAAAATCCATGCGGAACACATGATTTAGCTTCAAATCAATGCGAAGTAGAAGGCTGATCTTCGAATCCATGCGAAGCAAATGGTTTAGCTTCAAATACTTTTGATACACTTGAGTTAGCTTCAACAGCATGCGAAACAAACGAGTTAGCTTAAAATCCATGCGAAACACATGATTTAGATTAAAATCAATGCGAAGTAGAAGGCTGATCTTCGAATCCATGCGTAACAAATGGTTTAGCTTCAAATACTTGTGACATACATGATTTATCTTCAACAGCATGCGAAACAAACGAGTTATCTTCAAATCCATGCGAAACACATGATTTAGATTCGAATCAATGCGAATTAGAAGGGTTATCTTGGAATCCATGCGAAACGTATGATATAGCTTCAAATACTTGTGATATACATGATTTAGCTTCAACAGCATGCGAAACAAACGAGTTTGCTTCAAATCCATGCGAAACACATGATTTAGCATCAAATCAATGCGAAGTGGAAGGCTTATCTTCGAATCCATGCGAAACGAATAGTTTAGCTTCAAATACTTGTGATATACATGATTCAGATTCAACTGCATGCGAAACAAACGAGTTTGCTTCAAATCCATGCGAAACACATGATTTAGCATCAAATCAATGCGAAGTGGAAGGCTTATCTTCGAATCCATGCGAAACGAATAGTTTAGCTTCAAATACTTGTGATATACATGATTCAGCTTCAACTGCATGCGAAACAAACGAGTTAGCTTCAAATCCATGCGAAACACATGATTTAGCATCAAATCAATGCGAAGTAGAAGGCTGATCTTCGAATCCATGCGAAGCAAATGGTTTAGCTTGAAATACTTGTGATATACATGATTTAGCTTCAACAGCATGCGAAACAAATGAGTTATCTTCAAATCCAAGCGAAGTACATGATTTATCTTCAAATCAATGCGAAGTAGAAAGCTTAGCTTCAAAACCATGGGAATCAAATGGTTTAGCTTCAAATACTTGTGATATACATGATTTAGCTTCATCTGCATGCGAAACAAACGAGTTAGCTTAAAATCCATGCGGAACACATGATTTAGCTTCAAATCAATGCGAAGTAGAAGGCTGATCTTCGAATCCATGCGAAGCAAATGGTTTAGCTTCAAATACTTTTGATACACTTGAGTTAGCTTCAACAGCATGCGAAACAAACGAGTTAGCTTAAAATCCATGCGGAACACATGATTTAGCTTCAAATCAATGCGAAGTAGAAGGCTGATCTTCGAAACCATGCGTAACAAATGGTTTAGCTTCAAATACTTGTGACATACATGATTTATCTTCAACAGCATGCGAAACAAACGAGTTATCTTCAAATCCATGCGAAACACATGATTTAGATTCGAATCAATGCGAATTAGAAGGGTTATCTTGGAATCCATGCGAAACGTATGATATAGCTTCAAATACTTGTGATATACATGATTTAGCTTCAACAGCATGCGAAACAAACGAGTTTGCTTCAAATCCATGCGAAACACATGATTTAGCATCAAATCAATGCGAAGTGGAAGGCTTATCTTCGAATCCATGCGAAACGAATAGTTTAGCTTCAAATACTTGTGATATACATGATTCAGCTTCAACTGCATGCGAAACAAACGAGTTAGCTTTAAATCCATGCGAAACACATGATTTAGATTATAATCAATACGAAGTAGAAGGCTTATCTTCGAATCCATGCGAAACAAATGGTTTAGCTTCAAATACTTGTGATATACATGATTTAGGTACAACTGCATGCGAAAAAAAACGAGTTAGCTTATATTCCATGCGAAACACATGATTTAGCTTCAAATCAATGCGAAGTAGAAGGCTTATCTTCGAATCCATGCGAAACGAATAGTTTAGCTTCAAATACTTGTGATATACATGATTCAGCTTCAACTGCATGCGAAACAAACGAGTTAGCTTCAAATCCATGCGAAACACATGATTTAGATTAAAATCAATGCGAAGTAGAAGGCTTATCTTCGAATCCATGCGAAACAAATGGTTTAGCTTCAAATACTTGTGATATACACGATTTAGCTTCAACTGCATGCGAAACAATCGAGTTAGCTTATAATCCATGCGAAACACATGATTTAGCTTCAAATCAATGCGATGTAGAAGGGTTATCTTCGTATCCATGCGAAACAAATGGTTTAGCTTCAAATACTTGTGATATACATGATTTAGCTTCAACAGCATGCGAAACAAACGAGTAAGCTTCAAATCCATGCGAAACACATGATTTAGCTTCAAATCAATGCGAAGTAGAAGGCTGATCTTCGAATCCATGCGAAGCAAATGGTTTAGTTTCAAATACTTGCGATATACATGATTTAGCTTCAACAGCATGCGAAACAAACGAGTTAGATTCAAATCCATGCGAAACACATGATTTAGCTTCAAATCAATGCGAAGTAGAAGCCTTATCTTCGAATCCATGCGAAACAAATGGTTTAGCTTCAAATACTTGTGGTATACACGATTTAGCTTCAACTGCATGCGAAACAAACGAGTTAGCTTATAATCCATGCGAAACACATGATTTAGCTTCAAATCAATGCGAAGTAGAAGGGTTATCTTCGTATCCATGCGAAACAAATGGTTTAGCTTCAAATACTTGTGATATACATGATTTAGCTTCAACAGCATGCGAAACAAACGAGTAAGCTTCAAATCCATGCGAAACACATGATTTAGCTTCAAATCAATGCGAAGTAGAAGGCTGATCTTCGAATCCATGCGAAGCAAATGGTTTAGCTTCAAATAATTGCGATATACATGATTTAGTTTCAACAGCATGCGAAACAAACGAGTTAGATTCAAATCCATGCGAAACACATGATTTAGCTTCAAATCAATGCGAAGTAGAAGGCTTATCTTCGTATCCATGCGAAACAAATGGTTTAGCTGCAAATACTTCTGATATACGTGATTTAGCTTCAACTGCATGCGAAACAAACGAGTTAACTTCGAATCCATGCGAAGCAAATGGTTTAGCTTCAAATACTTGTGATCCACTTGAGTTAGCTTCAACAGCATGCGAAACAAACGAGTTAGCTTCAAATCCATGCGAAACACATGATTTAGCATCAAATCAATGCGAAGTCGAAGGCTTATCTTCGAATCCATGCGGAAGAAATGGATCAGCTTCATATACTTGTGATATACACGATTTAGCTTCAACTGCATGCGAAACAAACGAGTTAGCTTATAATCCATGCGAAACACATGATTTAGCTTCAAATCAATGCGAAGTAGAAGGCTTATCTTCGAATCCATGCGAAACGAATAGTTTAGCTTCAAATACTTGTGATATACATGATTTAGCTTCAACAGCATGCGAAACAAACGAGTAAGCTTCAAATCCATGCGAAACACATGATTTAGCTTCAAATCAATGCGAAGTAGAAGGCTGATCTTCGAATCCATGCGAAGCAAATTGTTTAGCTTCAAATACTTGCGATATACATGATTTAGCTTCAACAGCATGCGAAACAAACGAGTTAGATTCAAATCCATGCGAAACACATGATTTAGCTTCAAATCAATGCGAAGTAGAAGGCTTATCTTCGTATCCATGCGAAACAAATGGTTTAGCTGCAAATACTTCTGATATACGTGATTTAGCTTCAACTGCATGCGAAACAAACGAGTTAACTTCGAATCCATGCGAAGCAAATGGTTTAGCTTCAAATACTTGTGATCCACTTGAGTTAGCTTCAACAGCATGCGAAACAAACGAGTTAGCTTCAAATCCATGCGAAACACATGATTTAGCATCAAATCAATGCGAAGTGGAAGGCTTATCTTCGAATCCATGCGAAACAAATGGATCAGCTTCATATACTTGTGATATACACGATTTAGCTTCAACTGCATGCGAAACAAACGAGTTAGCTTATAATCCATGCGAAACACATGATTTAGCTTCAAATCAATGCGAAGTAGAAGGCTTATCTTCGAATCCATGCGAAACGAATAGTTTAGCTTCAAATACTTGTGATATACATGATTCAGATTCAACTGCATGCGAAACAAACGAGTTAGCTTCAAATCCATGCGAAACACATGATTTAGATTATAATCAATGCGATGTAGAAGGCTTATCTTCGAATCCATGCGAAACAAATGGTTTAGCTTCAAATACTTGTGATATGCATGATTTAGCTTCAACTACTAGCGAAAAAAACGAGTTAGCTTCAAATCCAAGCGAAACACATGATTTAGCTTCAAATCAATGCGAAGTGGAAGGCTTATCTTCGAATCCATGCGAAACGAATAGTTTAGCTTCAAATACTTGTGATATACATGATTCAGCTTCAACTGCATGCGAAACAAACGAGTTTGCTTCAAATCCATGCGAAACACATGATTTAGATTAAAATCAATGCGAAGTAGAAGGCTGATCTTCGAATCCATGCGTAACAAATGGTTTAGCTTCAAATACTTGTGACATACATGATTTATCTTCAACAGCATGCGAAACAAACGAGTTATCTTCAAATCCATGCGAAACACATGATTTAGATTCAAATCAATGCGAATTAGAAGGGTTATCTTGGAATCCATGCGAAACGTATGATATAGCTTCAAATACTTGTGATATACATGATTTAGCTTCAACAGCATGCGAAACAAACGAGTTTGCTTCAAATCCATGCGAAACACATGATTTAGCATCAAATCAATGCGAAGTGGAAGGCTTATCTTCGAATCCATGCGAAACGAATAGTTTAGCTTCAAATACTTGTGATATACATGATTCAGCTTCAACTGCATGCGAAACAAACGAGTTTGCTTCAAATCCATGCGAAACACATGATTTAGCATCAAATCAATGCGAAGTGGAAGGCTTATCTTCGAATCCATGCGAAACGAATAGTTTAGCTTCAAATACTTGTGATATACATGATTCAGCTTCAACTGCATGCGAAACAAACGAGTTAGCTTCAAATCCATGCGAAACACATGATTTAGCATCAAATCAATGCGAAGTAGAAGGCTGATCTTCGAATCCATGCGAAGCAAATGGTTTAGCTTGAAATACTTGTGATATACATGATTTAGCTTCAACAGCATGCGAAACAAATGAGTTATCTTCAAATCCAAGCGAAGTACATGATTTATCTTCAAATCAATGCGAAGTAGAAAGCTTAGCTTCAAAACCATGGGAATCAAATGGTTTAGCTTCAAATACTTGTGATATACATGATTTAGCTTCATCTGCATGCGAAACAAACGAGTTAGCTTAAAATCCATGCGGAACACATGATTTAGCTTCAAATCAATGCGAAGTAGAAGGCTGATCTTCGAATCCATGCGAAGCAAATGGTTTAGCTTCAAATACTTTTGATACACTTGAGTTAGCTTCAACAGCATGCGAAACAAACGAGTTAGCTTAAAATCCATGCGGAACACATGATTTAGCTTCAAATCAATGCGAAGTAGAAGGCTGATCTTCGAATCCATGCGTAACAAATGGTTTAGCTTCAAATACTTGTGACATACATGATTTATCTTCAACAGCATGCGAAACAAACGAGTTATCTTCAAATCCATGCGAAACACATGATTTAGATTCGAATCAATGCGAATTAGAAGGGTTATCTTGGAATCCATGCGAAACGTATGATATAGCTTCAAATACTTGTGATATACATGATTTAGCTTCAACAGCATGCGAAACAAACGAGTTTGCTTCAAATCCATGCGAAACACATGATTTAGCATCAAATCAATGCGAAGTGGAAGGCTTATCTTCGAATCCATGCGAAACGAATAGTTTAGCTTCAAATACTTGTGATATACATGATTCAGCTTCAACTGCATGCGAAACAAACGAGTTTGCTTCAAATCCATGCGAAACACATGATTTAGCATCAAATCAATGCGAAGTGGAAGGCTTATCTTCGAATCCATGCGAAACGAATAGTTTAGCTTCAAATACTTGTGATATACATGATTCAGCTTCAACTGCATGCGAAACAAACGAGTTAGCTTCAAATCCATGCGAAACACATGATTTAGCATCAAATCAATGCGAAGTAGAAGGCTGATCTTCGAATCCATGCGAAGCAAATGGTTTAGCTTGAAATACTTGTGATATACATGATTTAGCTTCAACAGCATGCGAAACAAATGAGTTATCTTCAAATCCAAGCGAAGTACATGATTTATCTTCAAATCAATGCGAAGTAGAAAGCTTAGCTTCAAAACCATGGGAATCAAATGGTTTAGCTTCAAATACTTGTGATATACATGATTTAGCTTCATCTGCATGCGAAACAAACGAGTTAGCTTAAAATCCATGCGGAACACATGATTTAGCTTCAAATCAATGCGAAGTAGAAGGCTGATCTTCGAATCCATGCGAAGCAAATGGTTTAGCTTCAAATACTTGTGACATACATGATTTATCTTCAACAGCATGCGAAACAAACGAGTTATCTTCAAATCCATGCGAAACACATGATTTAGATTCGAATCAATGCGAATTAGAAGGGTTATCTTGGAATCCATGCGAAACGTATGATATAGCTTCAAATACTTGTGATATACATGATTTAGCTTCAACAGCATGCGAAACAAACGAGTTTGCTTCAAATCCATGCGAAACACATGATTTAGCATCAAATCAATGCGAAGTGGAAGGCTTATCTTCGAATCCATGCGAAACGAATAGTTTAGCTTCAAATACTTGTGATATACATGATTCAGCTTCAACTGCATGCGAAACAAACGAGTTAGCTTTAAATCCATGCGAAACACATGATTTAGATTATAATCAATACGAAGTAGAAGGCTTATCTTCGAATCCATGCGAAACAAATGGTTTAGCTTCAAATACTTGTGATATACATGATTTAGGTACAACTGCATGCGAAAAAAAACGAGTTAGCTTATATTCCATGCGAAACACATGATTTAGCTTCAAATCAATGCGAAGTAGAAGGCTTATCTTCGAATCCATGCGAAACGAATAGTTTAGCTTCAAATACTTGTGATATACATGATTCAGCTTCAACTGCATGCGAAACAAACGAGTTAGCTTCAAATCCATGCGAAACACATGATTTAGATTAAAATCAATGCGAAGTAGAAGGCTTATCTTCGAATCCATGCGAAACAAATGGTTTAGCTTCAAATACTTGTGATATACACGATTTAGCTTCAACTGCATGCGAAACAATCGAGTTAGCTTATAATCCATGCGAAACACATGATTTAGCTTCAAATCAATGCGAAGTAGAAGGGTTATCTTCGTATCCATGCGAAACAAATGGTTTAGCTTCAAATACTTGTGATATACATGATTTAGCTTCAACAGCATGCGAAACAAACGAGTAAGCTTCAAATCCATGCGAAACACATGATTTAGCTTCAAATCAATGCGAAGTAGAAGGCTGACCTTCGAATCCATGCGAAGCAAATGGTTTAGTTTCAAATACTTGCGATATACATGATTTAGCTTCAACAGCATGCGAAACAAACGAGTTAGATTCAAATCCATGCGAAACACATGATTTAGCTTCAAATCAATGCGAAGTAGAAGCCTTATCTTCGAATCCATGCGAAACAAATGGTTTAGCTTCAAATACTTGTGGTATACACGATTTAGCTTCAACTGCATGCGAAACAAACGAGTTAGCTTATAATCCATGCGAAACACATGATTTAGCTTCAAATCAATGCGAAGTAGAAGGGTTATCTTCGTATCCATGCGAAACAAATGGTTTAGCTTCAAATACTTGTGATATACATGATTTAGCTTCAACAGCATGCGAAACAAACGAGTAAGCTTCAAATCCATGCGAAACACATGATTTAGCTTCAAATCAATGCGAAGTAGAAGGCTTATCTTCGTATCCATGCGAAACAAATGGTTTAGCTGCAAATACTTCTGATATACGTGATTTAGCTTCAACTGCATGCGAAACAAACGAGTTAACTTCGAATCCATGCGAAGCAAATGGTTTAGCTTCAAATACTTGTGATCCACTTGAGTTAGCTTCAACAGCATGCGAAACAAACGAGTTAGCTTCAAATCCATGCGAAACACATGATTTAGCATCAAATCAATGCGAAGTCGAAGGCTTATCTTCGAATCCATGCGGAAGAAATGGATCAGCTTCATATACTTGTGATATACACGATTTAGCTTCAACTGCATGCGAAACAAACGAGTTAGCTTATAATCCATGCGAAACACATGATTTAGCTTCAAATCAATGCGAAGTAGAAGGCTTATCTTCGAATCCATGCGAAACGAATAGTTTAGCTTCAAATACTTGTGATATACATGATTTAGCTTCAACAGCATGCGAAAAAAACGAGTTAGCTTCAAAACCAAGCGAAACATTTGATTTAGCCTCAAATCAATGCGAAGTAGAAGGCTTAGCTTCGAATATATGCGAAACAAATGGTTTAGCTTCAAATACTTGTGATATATATGATTTAGCTTCAACAGCATGCGAAACAAACGAGTTAGCTTCAAAACCAAGCGAAACACATGATTTAGCTTCAAATCAATGCGAAGTAGAAGGCTGATCTTCGAATCCATGCGTAACAAATGGTTTAGCTGCAAATACTTGTGATATACATGATTTAGCTTCAACTGGATGCGAAACAAACGAGTTAGCTTCAAATCCATGCGAAACACATGATTTAGCTTCAAATCAATGCGATACAAATGGTTTAGCTTCAAATCAATGCGAAGTAGAAGGCTTAGCATCGAATAAATGCGAAACAAATGGTTTAGCTTCAAATACTTGTGATATATAAGATTTAGCTTCAACAGCATGCGAAACAAACGAGTTAGATTCAAATCCATGCGAAACACATGATTTAGCTTCAAATCAATGCGAATTAGAAGGGTTATCTTCGAATCCATGCGAAACAAATGATATAGCTTCAAATACTTGTGATATACATGATTTAACTTCAACAGCATCCGAAACAAACGAGTTAGATTCAAATCCATGCGAAACACATGATTTAGCTTCAAATCAATGCGAAGAAGTAGGCATATCTTCGAATCCATGCGAAACAAATGGATTAGCTTCTTATACTTGTGATGTACATGATTTAGCTACAACAGCATGCGAAATAAACGAGTTAGCTTCAAATCCATGCGAAACGCATGATTTAGCTTCAAATCAATGCGAATTAGAAGGGTTATCTTGGAATCCATGCGAAACGTATGATATAGCTTGAAATAATTGTGGTATACATGATTTAGCTTCAACAGCATGCGAAACAAACGAGTTAGCTTCAAATCCATGCGAAACACATGATTTAGCATCAAATCAATGCGAAGTAGAAGGCTGATCTTCGAATCCATGCGAAGCAAATGGTTTAGCTTCAAATACTTGTGATATACATGATTTAGCTTCAAAACCGAGCGAAACACATGATTTAGCCTCAAATCAATGCGAAGTGGAAGGCTTATCTTCGAATCCATGCGAAACGAATAGTTTAGCTTCAAATACTTGTGATGTACATGATTCAGCTTCAACTGCATGCGAAACAAACGAGTTAGCTTAAAATCCATGCGGAACACATGATTTAGCTTCAAATCAATGCGAAGTAGAAGGCTGATCTTCGAATCCATGCGAAGCAAATGGTTTAGCTTCAAATACTTTTGATACACTTGAGTTAGCTTCATCAGCATGCGAAACAAACGAGTTAGCTTCAAATCCTTGCGAAACACATGATTTTGCATCAAATCAATGCGAAGTGGAAGACTTATCTTCGAATCCATGCGAAACGTATAGTTTAGCTTCAAATACTTGTTGTTATACATGATTCAGCTTCAACTGCATGCGAAACAAATGAGTTAGCTTCAAATCCATGCGAAACACATGATTTAGCTTCAAATCAATGCGAATTAGAAGGGTTGTCTTGGAATCCATGCGAAACGTATGATATAGCTTCAAATACTTGTGATATACATGATTTAGCTTTAACAGCATGCGAAAAAAACGAGTTATTTTCAAAACCAAGCGAAACACATGATTTAGCCTCAAATCAATGCGAAGTAGAAGGCTTAGCTTCGAATAAATGCGAAACAAATGGTTTAGCTTCTTATACTTGTGATATACATGATTTAGCTTCAACAGCATGCGAAATAAACGAGTTAGATTCAAATCCATGCGAAACACATGATTTAGCTTCAAATCAATGCGAAGTAGAAGGCTGATCTTCGAATCCATGCGTAACAAATGGTTTAGCTGCAAATACGTGTGATTACATGATTTAGCATCAACAGCATGCGAAATAAACGAGTTAGCTTCAAATCCATGCGAAACACATGATTTAGATTAAAATCAATGCGAAGTAGAAGGCTTATCTTCGATTCCATGCGAAACAAATGGTTTAGCTGCAAATACTTGTGATATACGTGATTTAGCTTCAACTGCATGCGAAACAAACGAGTTAAATTCGAATCCATGCGTAACGAATAGTTTAGCTTCAAATACTTGTGATGCACATGATTTAGCTTCAACTGCATGCGATACAAACGGGTTAGCTTAAAATCCATGCGGAAGACATGATTTAGCTTCAAATCAATGCGAAGTAGAAGGCTGATCTTCGAATCCATGCGAAGCAAATGGTTTAGCTTCAAATACTTTTGATACACTTGATTTAGCTTCAACAGAATGCGAAACAAACGAGTTAGCTTCAAATCCAAGCAAAACACATGATTTATCTTCAAATTAATGCGCATTAGAAGGGTTATCTTGGAATGCATGCGAAACGTATGATATAGCTTCAAATACTTGTGATATACATGATTTAGTTTCAACAGCATTCGAAACAGACGAGTTAGCTTGAAATCCATGCGAAACACATGATTTAGCATCAAATCAATGCGAAGTAGAAGGCTGATCTCCGAATCCATGCGAAGCAAATGGTTTAGCTTCAAATACTTGTAATATACATGATTTAGCTTCAACAGCATGCGAAACAAATGAGTTATCTTCAAATCCAAGTGAAACACATGATTTATCTTCAAATCAATGCGAAGTAGAAAGCTTAGCTTCAAAACCATGGGAATCAAATGGTTTAGCTTCAAATACTTGTGATATACATGATTTAGCTTCAACAGCATGCGAAACAAACGAGTCAGCTTCAAATCCATGCGAAACACATGATTTAGCATCAAATCAATGCGAAGTAGAAGGCTGATCTTCGAATCCATGCGAAGCAAATGGGTTAGCTTCAAATACTTGTGGTATACATGATTTAGCTTCAACAGCATGAGAAACAAATGAGCTATCTTCAAATCCAAGCGAAACACATGATTTATCTTCAAATCAATGCGAAGTAGAAAGCTTAGCTTCAAAACCATGGGAATCAAATGGTTTAGCTTCAAATACTTGTGATATACATGATTTAGCTTCATCTGCATGCGAAACAAACGAGTTAGCTTAAAATCCATGCGGAACACATGATTTAGCTTCAAATCAATGCGAAGTAGAAGGCTGATCTTCGAATCCATGCGAAGCAAATGGTTTAGCTTCAAATACTTGTGATACACTTGAGTTAGCTTCAACAGCATGCGAAACAAACGAGTTAGCTTCAAATCCTTGCGAAAAACATGATTTAGCATCAAATCAATGCGAAGTGGAAGGCTTATCTTCGAATCCATGCGAAACGAATAGTTTAGATTCAAATACTTGTGATATACATGATTCAGCTTCAACTGCATGCGAAACAAACGAGTTAGCTTTAAATCCGTGCGAAACACATGATTTAGATTATAATCAATACGAAGTAGAAGGCTTATCTTCGAATCCATGCGAAACAAATGGTTTAGCTTCAAATACTTGTGATATACATGATTTAGCTACAACTGCATGCGAAAAAAACGAGTTAGCTTATAATCCATGCGAAACACATGATTTAGCTTCAAATCAATGCGAAGTAGAAGGGTTATCTTCGAATCCATGCGAAACGAATAGTTTAGCTTCAAATACTTGTGATATACATGATTTAGCTTCAACAGCATGCGAAACAAACGAGTTAGCTTCAAATCCATGCGAAACACATGATTTAGCTTCAAATCAATGCGAATTAGAAGGGTTATCTTGGAATCCATGCGAAACGTATGATATAGCTTCAAATACTTGTGATATACATTATTTAGCTTCAACAGCATGCGAAACAAACGAGTTAGCTTCAAATCCATGCGAAACACATGATTTAGCATCAAATCAATGCGAAGTAGAAGGCTGATCTTCGTATCCATGCGAAGCAAATGGGTTAGCTTCAAATACTTGTGGTATACATGATTTAGCTTCAACAGCATGCGAAACAAATGAGCTATCTTCAAATCCAAGCGAAACACATGATTTATCTTCAAATCAATGCGAAGTAGAAAGTTTAGCTTCAAAACCATGGGAGTCAAATGGTTTAGCTTCAAATACTTGTGATATACATGATTTAGCTTCAACTGCATGCGAAACAAACGAGTTAGCTTAAAATCCATGCGGAACACATGATTTAGCTTCAAATCAATGCGAAGTAGAAGGCTGATCTTCGAATCCATGCGAAGCAAATGGTTTAGCTTCAAATACTTGTGATACACTTGAGTTAGCTTCAACAGCATGCGAAACAAACGAGTTAGCTTCAAATCCATGCGAAAAACATGATTTAGCATCAAATCAATGCGAAGTGGAAGGCTTATCTTCGAATCCATGCGAAACGAATAGTTTAGATTCAAATACTTTGATTCACTTGAGTTAGCTTCAACAGCATGCGAAACAAACGAGTTAGCTTCAAATCCTTGCGAAACACATGATTTAGCATCAAATCAATGCGAAGTGGAAGGCTTATCTTCGAATCCATGCGAAACGAATAGTTTAGTTTCAAATACTTGTGATATACATGATTCAGCTTCAACTGCATGCGAAACAAACGAGTTAGCTTTAAATCCATGCGAAACACATGATTTAGATTAAAATCAATGCGAAGTAGAAGGCTTATCTTCGAATCCATGCGAAACAAATGGTTTAGCTTCAAATACTTGTGATATACATGATTTAGCTTCAACAGCATGCGAAACAACGAGTTAGCTTCAAATCCAAGCGAAACACATGATTTAGCCTCAAATCAATGCGAATTAGAAGGGTTGATCTTCGAATCCATGCGAAACAAATGATATAGCTTCAAATACTTGTGATATACATGATTTAGCTTCAACAGCATGCGAAACAAACGAGTCCGCTTCAAATCCATGCGAAACACATGATTTAGCATCAAATCAATGCTAAGTAGAAGGCTGATCTTCGAATCCATGCGTAACAAATGGTTTAGCTTCAAATACTTGTGACATACATGATTTATCTTCAACAGCATGCGAAACAAACGAGTAGCTTCAAATCCATGCGAACACATGATTTAGATCAAATCAATGCGAATTAGAAGGTTATCTTGGAATCCATGCGAAACGTATGATATAGCTTCAACTACTTGTGACATACATGATTCAGCTTCAACTGCATGCGAAAAAAACGAGTTAGCTTATAATCCATGCGAAACACATGATTTAGCTTCAAATCAATGCGAAGTAGAAGGGTTATCTTCGAATCCATGCGAAACAAATGGTTTAGCTTCAAATACTTGTGATATACATGATTTAGCTACAACTGCATGCGAAAAAAAACGAGTTAGCTTATAATCCATGCGAAACACATGATTTAGCTTCAAATCAATGCGAAGTAGAAGGGTTATCTTCGAATCCATGCGAAACGAATAGTTTAGCTTCAAATACTTGTGATATACATGATTTAGCTTCAACAGCATGCGAAACAAACGAGTTAGCTTCAAATCCATGCGAAACACATGATTTAGCTTCAAATCAATGCGAATTAGAAGGGTTATCTTGGAATCCATGCGAAACGTATGATATAGCTTCAAATACTTGTGATATACATTATTTAGCTTCAACAGCATACGAAACAAACGAGTTAGCTTCAAATCCATGCGAAACACATGATTTAGCATCAAATCAATGCGAAGTAGAAGGCTGATCTTCGAATCCATGCGAAGCAAATGGGTTAGCTTCAAATACTTGTGGTATACATGATTTAGCTTCAACAGCATGCGAAACAAATGAGCTATCTTCAAATCCAAGCGAAACACATGATTTATCTTCAAATCAATGCGAAGTAGAAAGTTTAGCTTCAAAAACCATGGGAATCAAATGGTTTAGCTTTCAAATACTTGTGATATACATGATTTAGCTTCAACTGCATGCGAAACAAACGAGTTAGCTTAAAATCCATGCGGAACACATGATTTAGCTTCAAATCAATGCGAAGTAGAAGGCTGATCTTCGAATCCATGCGAAGGCAAATGTTTTAGCTTCAAATACTTGTGATATACATGATTTAGCTTCAACAGCATGCGAAACAAACGAGTTAGCTTCAAATCCAAGCGAAACACATGATTTAGCCTCAAATCAATGCGAATTAGAAGGGTTATCTTCGAATCATGCGAAACAAATGATATAGCTTCAAATACTTGTGATATACATGATTTAGCTTCAACAGGCATGCGAAACAAACGAGTCAGCTTCAAATCCATGCGAACACATGATTTAGCATCAAATCAATGCGAAGTAGAAGGCTGATCTTCGAATCCATGCGAAGCAAATGGGTTAGCTTCAAATACTTGTGGTATACATGATTTAGCTTCAACAGCATGAGAAACAAATGAGCTATCTTTCAAATCCAAGCGAAACACATGATTTATCTTCAAATCAATGCGAAGTAGAAAGTTTAGCTTCAAAACCATGGGAATCAAATGGTTTAGCTTCAAATACTTGTGATATACATGATTTAGCTTCATCTGCATGCGAAACAAACGAGTTAGCTTAAAATCCATGCGGAACACATGATTTAGCTTCAAATTCAATGCGAAGTAGAAGGCTGATCTTCGAATCCATGCGAAGCAAATGGTTTAGCTTCAAATACTTTTGATACACTTGAGTTAGCTTCAACAGCATGCGAAACAAACGAGTTAGCTTAAAATCCATGCGGAACACATGATTTAGCTTCAAATCAATGCGAAGTAGAAGGCTGATCTTCGAATCCATGCGTAACAAATGGTTTAGCTTCAAATACTTGTGACATACATGATTTATCTTCAACAGCATGCGAAACAAACGAGTTATCTTCAAATCCATGCGAAACACATGATTTAGATTCGAATCAATGCGAATTAGAAGGGTTATCTTGGAATCCATGCGAAACGTATGATATAGCTTCAAATACTTGTGATATACATGATTTAGCTTCAACAGCATGCGAAACAAACGAGTTTGCTTCAAATCCATGCGAAACACATGATTTAGCATCAAATCAATGCGAAGTGGAAGGCTTATCTTCGAATCCATGCGAAACGAATAGTTTAGCTTCAAATACTTGTGATATACATGATTCAGCTTCAACTGCATGCGAAACAAACGAGTTTGCTTCAAATCCATGCGAAACACATGATTTAGCATCAAATCAATGCGAAGTGGAAGGCTTATCTTCGAATCCATGCGAAACGAATAGTTTAGCTTCAAATACTTGTGATATACATGATTCAGCTTCAACTGCATGCGAAACAAACGAGTTAGCTTCAAATCCATGCGAAACACATGATTTAGCATCAAATCAATGGCGAAGTAGAAGGCTGATCTTCGAATCCATGCGAAGCAAATGGTTTAGCTTGAAATACTTGTGATATACATGATTTAGCTTCAACAGCATGCGAAACAAATGAGTTATCTTCAAATCCAAGCGAAGTACATGATTTATCTTCAAATCAATGCGAAGTAGAAAGCTTAGCTTCAAAACCATGGGAATCAAATGGTTTAGCTCAAATACTTGTGATATACATGATTTAGCTTCATCTGCATGCGAAACAAACGAGTAGCTTAAAATCATGCGGAACACATGATTTAGCTTCAAATCAATGCGAAGTAGAAGGCTGATCTTCGAATCCATGCGAAGCAAATGGTTTAGCTTCAAATACTTTGATACACTTGAGTTAGCTTCAACAGCATGCGAAACAAACGAGTTAGCTTAAAATCCATGCGGAACACATGATTTAGCTTCAAATCAATGCGAAGTAGAAGGCTGATCTTCGAATCCATGCGTAACAAATGGTTTAGCTTCAAATACTTGTGACATACATGATTTATCTTCAACAGCATGCGAAACAAACGAGTTATCTTCAAATCCATGCGAAACACATGATTTAGATTCGAATCAATGCGAATTAGAAGGGTTATCTTGGAATCCATGCGAACGTATGATATAGCTTCAAATACTTGTGATATACATGATTTAGCTTCAACAGCATGCGAAACAAACGAGTTTGCTTCAAATCCATGCGAAACACATGATTTAGCATCAAATCAATGCGAAGTGGAAGGCTTATCTTCGAATCCATGCGAAACGAATAGTTTAGCTTCAAATACTTGTGATATACATGATTCAGCTTCAACTGCATGCGAAACAAACGAGTTAGCTTTAAATCCATGCGAAACACATGATTTAGATTATAATCAATACGAAGTAGAAGGCTTATCTTCGAATCCATGCGAAACAAATGGTTTAGCTTCAAATACTTGTGATATACATGATTTAGGTACAACTGCATGCGAAAAAAAACGAGTTAGCTTATATTCCATGCGAAACACATGATTTAGCTTCAAATCAATGCGAAGTAGAAGGCTTATCTTCGAATCCATGCGAAACGAATAGTTTAGCTTCAAATACTTGTGATATACATGATTCAGCTTCAACTGCATGCGAAACAAACGAGTTAGCTTCAAATCCATGCGAAACACATGATTTAGATTAAAATCAATGCGAAGTAGAAGGCTTATCTTCGAATCCATGCGAAACAAATGGTTTAGCTTCAAATACTTGTGATATACACGATTAGCTTCAACTGCATGCGAAACAATCGAGTTAGCTTATAATCCATGCGAAACACATGATTTAGCTTCAAATCAATGCGAAGTAGAAGGGTTATCTTCGTATCCATGCGAAACAAATGGTTTAGCTTCAAATACTTGTGATATACATGATTTAGCTTCAACAGCATGCGAAACAAACGAGTAAGCTTCAAATCCATGCGAAACACATGATTTAGCTTCAAATCAATGCGAAGTAGAAGGCTGATCTTCGAATCCATGCGAAGCAAATGGTTTAGTTTCAAATACTTGCGATATACATGATTTAGCTTCAACAGCATGCGAAACAAACGAGTTAGATTCAAATCCATGCGAAACACATGATTTAGCTTCAAATCAATGCGAAGTAGAAGCCTTATCTTCGAATCCATGCGAAACAAATGGTTTAGCTTCAAATACTTGTGGTATACACGATTTAGCTTCAACTGCATGCGAACAAACGAGTTAGCTTATAATCCATGCGAAACACATGATTTAGCTTCAAATCAATGCGAAGTAGAAGGGGTTATCTTCGTATCCATGCGAAACAAATGGTTTAGCTTCAAATACTTGTGATATACATGATTTAGCTTCAACAGCATGCGAAACAAACGAGTAAGCTTCAAATCCATGCGAAACACATGATTTAGCTTCAAATCAATGCGAAGTAGAAGGCTTATCTTCGTATCCATGCGAAACAAATGGTTTAGCTGCAAATACCTTCTGATATACGTGATTTAGCTTCAACTGCATGCGAAACAAACGAGTTAACTTCGAATCCATGCGAAGCAAATGGGTTTAGCTTCAAATACTTGTGATCCACTTGAGTTAGCTTCAACAGCATGCGAAACAAACGAGTTAGCTTCAAATCCATGCGAAACACATGATTTAGCATCAAATCAATGCGAAGTCGAAGGCTTATCTTCGAATCCATGCGGAAGAAATGGATCAGCTTTCATATACTTGTGATATACACGATTTAGCTTCAACTGCATGCGAAACAAACGATGTTAGCTTATAATCCATGCGAAACACATGATTTAGCTTCAAATCAATGCGAAGTAGAAGGCTTATCTTCGAATCCATGCGAAACGAATAGTTTAGCTTCAAATACTTGTGATATACATGATTTAGCTTCAACAGCATGCGAAAAAAACGAGTTAGCTTCAAAACCAAGCGAAACATTTGATTTAGCCTCAAATCAATGCGAAGTAGAAGGCTTAGCTTCGATATATGCGAAACAAATGGTTAGCTTCAAATACTTGTGATATATATGATTTAGCTTCAACAGCATGCGAAACAACGAGTTAGCTTCAAAACCAAGCGAAACACATGATTTAGCTTCAAATCAATGCGAAGTAGAAGGCTGATCTTCGAATCCATGCGTAACAAATGGTTTAGCTGCAAATACTTGTGATATACATGATTTAGCTTCAACTGGATGCGAAACAAACGAGTTAGCTTCAAATCCATGCGAAACACATGATTTAGCTTCAAATCAATGCGATACAAATGGTTTAGCTTCAAATCAATGCGAAGTAGAAGGCTTAGCATCGAATAAATGCGAAACAAATGGTTTAGCTTCAAATACTTGTGATATATAAGATTTAGCTTCAACAGCATGCGAAACAAACGAGTTAGATTCAAATCCATGCGAAACACATGATTTAGCTTCAAATCAATGCGAATTAGAAGGGTTATCTTCGAATCCATGCGAAACAAATGATATAGCTTCAAATACTTGTGATATACATGATTTAACTTCAACAGCATCCGAAACAAACGAGTTAGATTCAAATCCCATGCGAAACACATGATTTAGCTTCAAATCAATGCGAAGAAGTAGGCATATCTTCGAATCCATGCGAAACAAATGGATTAGCTTCTTATACTTGTGATGTACATGATTTAGCTACAACAGCATGCGAAATAAACGAGTTAGCTTCAAATCCATGCGAAACGCATGATTTAGCTTCAAATCAATGCGAATTAGAAGGGTTATCTTGGAATCCATGCGAAACGTATGATATAGCTTGAAATAATTGTGGTATACATGATTTAGCTTCAACAGCATGCGAAACAAACGAGTTAGCTTCAAATCCATGCGAAACACATGATTTAGCATCAATCAATGCGAAGTAGAAGGCTGATCTTCGAATCCATGCGAAGCAAATGGTTTAGCTTCAAATACTTGTGATATACATGATTTAGCTTCAAAACCGAGCGAAACACATGATTTAGCCTCAAATCAATGCGAAGTGGAAGGCTTATCTTCGAATCCATGCGAAACGAATAGTTTAGCTTCAAATACTTGTGATGTACATGATTCAGCTTCAACTGCATGCGAAACAAACGAGTTAGCTTAAAATCCATGCGGAACACATGATTTAGCTTCAAATCAATGCGAAGTAGAAGGCTGATCTTCGAATCCATGCGAAGCAAATGGTTTAGCTTCAAATACTTTTGATACACTTGAGTTAGCTTCATCAGCATGCGAAACAAACGAGTTAGCTTCAAATCCTTGCGAAACACATGATTTTGCATCAAATCAATGCGAAGTGGAAGACTTATCTTCGAATCCATGCGAAACGTATAGTTTAGCTTCAAATACTTGTTGTTATACATGATTCAGCTTCAACTGCATGCGAAACAAATGAGTTAGCTTCAAATCCATGCGAAACACATGATTTAGCTTCAAATCAATGCGAATTAGAAGGGTTGTCTGGGAATCCATGCGAAACGTATGATATAGCTTCAAATACTTGTGATATACATGATTTAGCTTTAACAGCATGCGAAAAAAACGAGTTATTTTCAAAACCAAGCGAAACACATGATTTAGCCTCAAATCAATGCGAAGTAGAAGGCTTAGCTTCGAATAAATGCGAAACAAATGGTTTAGCTTCTTATACTTGTGATATACATGATTTAGCTTCAACAGCATGCGAAATAACGAGTTAGATTCAAATCCATGCGAAACACATGATTTAGCTTCAAATCAATGCGAAGTAGAAGGCTGATCTTCGAATCCATGCGTAACAAATGGTTTAGCTGCAAATACGTGTGATTACATGATTTAGCATCAACAGCATGCGAAATAAACGAGTTAGCTTCAAATCCATGCGAAACACATGATTTAGATTAAAATCAATGCGAAGTAGAAGGCTTATCTTCGATTCCATGCGAAACAAATGGTTTAGCTGCAAATACTTGTGATATACGTGATTTAGCTTCAACTGCATGCGAAACAAACGAGTTAAATTCGAATCCATGCGTAACGAATAGTTTAGCTTCAAATACTTGTGATGCACATGATTTAGCTTCAACTGCATGCGATACAAACGGGTTAGCTTAAAATCCATGCGGAAGACATGATTTAGCTTCAAATCAATGCGAATTAGAAGGGTTATCTTCGAATCCATGCGAAACAAATGATATAGCTTCAAATACTTGTGATATACATGATTTAGCTTCAACAGCATGCGAAACAAACGAGTCAGCTTCAAATCCATGCGAAACACATGATTTAGCATCAAATCAATGCTAAGTAGAAGGCTGATCTTCGAATCCATGCGTAACAAATGGTTTAGCTTCAAATACTTGTGACATACATGATTTATCTTCAACAGCATGCGAAACAAACGAGTTAGCTTCAAATCCATGCGAAACACATGATTTAGATTCAAATCAATGCGAATTAGAAGGGTTATCTTGGAATCCATGCGAAACGTATGATATAGCTTCAACTACTTGTGACATACATGATTCAGCTTCAACTGCATGCGAAAAAAACGAGTTAGCTTATAATCCATGCGAAACACATGATTTAGCTTCAAATCAATGCGAAGTAGAAGGGTTATCTTCGAATCCATGCGAAACAAATGGTTTAGCTTCAAATACTTGTGATATACATGATTTAGCTACAACTGCATGCGAAAAAAACGAGTTAGCTTATAATCCATGCGAAACACATGATTTAGCTTCAAATCAATGCGAAGTAGAAGGGTTATCTTCGAATCCATGCGAAACGAATAGTTTAGCTTCAAATACTTGTGATATACATGATTTAGCTTCAACAGCATGCGAAACAAACGAGTTAGCTTCAAATCCATGCGAAACACATGATTTAGCTTCAAATCAATGCGAATTAGAAGGGTTATCTTGGAATCCATGCGAAACGTATGATATAGCTTCAAATACTTGTGATATACATTATTTAGCTTCAACAGCATACGAAACAAACGAGTTAGCTTCAAATCCATGCGAAACACATGATTTAGCATCAAATCAATGCGAAGTAGAAGGCTGATCTTCGAATCCATGCGAAGCAAATGGGTTAGCTTCAAATACTTGTGGTATACATGATTTAGCTTCAACAGCATGCGAAACAAATGAGCTATCTTCAAATCCAAGCGAAACACATGATTTATCTTCAAATCAATGCGAAGTAGAAAGTTTAGCTTCAAAACCATGGGAATCAAATGGTTTAGCTTCAAATACTTGTGATATACATGATTTAGCTTCAACTGCATGCGAAACAAACGAGTTAGCTTAAAATCCATGCGGAACACATGATTTAGCTTCAAATCAATGCGAAGTAGAAGGCTGATCTTCGAATCCATGCGAAGCAAATGGTTTAGCTTCAAATACTTGTGATATACATGATTTAGCTTCAACAGCATGCGAAACAAACGAGTTAGCTTCAAATCCAAGCGAAACACATGATTTAGCCTCAAATCAATGCGAATTAGAAGGGTTATCTTCGAATCCATGCGAAACAAATGATATAGCTTCAAATACTTGTGATATACATGATTTAGCTTCAACAGCATGCGAAACAAACGAGTCAGCTTCAAATCCATGCGAAACACATGATTTAGCATCAAATCAATGCGAAGTAGAAGGCTGATCTTCGAATCCATGCGAAGCAAATGGGTTAGCTTCAAATACTTGTGGTATACATGATTTAGCTTCAACAGCATGAGAAACAAATGAGCTATCTTCAAATCCAAGCGAAACACATGATTTATCTTCAAATCAATGCGAAGTAGAAAGTTTAGCTTCAAAACCATGGGAATCAAATGGTTTAGCTTCAAATACTTGTGATATACATGATTTAGCTTCAACTGCATGCGAAACAAACGAGTTAGCTTAAAATCCATGCGGAACACATGATTTAGCATCAAATCAATGCGAAGTGGAAGGCTTATCTTCGAATCCATGCGAAACGAATAGTTTAGCTTCAAATACTTGTGATATACATGATTCAGCTTCAACTGCATGTGAAACAAACGAGTTAGCTTTAAATCCATGCGAAACACATGATTTAGATTATAATCAATACGAAGTAGAAGGCTTATCTTCGTATCCATGCGAAACAAATGGTTTAGCTGCAAATACGTCTGATATACGTGATTTAGCTTCAACTGCATGCGAAACAAACGAGTTAACTTCGAATCCATGCGAAGCAAATGGTTTAGCTTCAAATACTTGTGATACACTTGAGTTAGCTTCAACAGCATGCGAAACAAACGAGTTAGCTTCAAATCCATGCGAAAAACATGATTTAGCATCAAATCAATGCGAAGTGGAAGGCTTATCTTCGAATCCATGCGAAACGAATAGTTTAGCTTCAAATACTTGTGATATACATGATTCAGCTTCAACTGCATGTGAAACAAACGAGTTAGCTTTAAATCCATGCGAAACACATGATTTAGATTATAATCAATACGAAGTAGAAGGCTTATCTTCGTATCCATGCGAAACAAATGGTTTAGCTGCAAATACGTCTGATATACGTGATTTAGCTTCAACTGCATGCGAAACAAACGAGTTAACTTCGAATCCATGCGAAGCAAATGGTTTAGCTTCAAATACTTGTGATATACATGATTCAGCTTCAACTGCATGCGAAACAAACGAGTTAGCTTCAAATCCATGCGAAACACATGACTTAGATTAAAATCAATGCGAAGTAGAAGGCTTATCTTCGAATCCATGCGAAACAAATGGCTTAGCTTCAAATACTTGTGACATGCATGATTTAGCTTCAACTACTAGCGAAAAAAACGAGTTAGCTTCAAATCCAAGCGAAACACATGATTTAGCCTCAAATCAATGCGAATTAGAAGGGTTATCTTCGAATCCATGCGAAACAAATGATATAGCTTCAAATACTTGTGATATACATGATTTAGTTTCAACAGCATCCGAAAAAAACGAGTTAGCTTAAAATCCTTGCGAAACACATGACTTAGCTTCAAATCAATGCGAAGTAGAAGGCTTATCTTCGAATCCATGCGAAACAAATGGTTTAGCTTCAAATACTTGTGATATACATGATTTAGCTTCAACTGCATGCGAAACAAACGAGTTAGCTTATAATCCATGCGAAACACATGATTTAGCTTCAAATCAATGCGAAGTAGAAGGGTTATCTTCGTATCCATGCGAAACAAATGGTTTAGCTTCAAATACTTGTGATACATTTGATTTAGCTTCAACAGCATGCGAAACAAACGAGTTATCTTCAAATACATGCGATACACATGATTTAGCTTTAAATCAATGCGAAGTAGAAGGCTAATCTTCGAATCCACGAGAAACAAATTGTTTTGCTTCAAATACTTGTGATATACATGATTTAGCTTCAACTGCATGTGAAACAAACGAGTTAGCTTCAAATCCAAGCGAAACAAAGGTTTTAGATTCAAATCAATGCGAAGTAGAAGACAGATCTTCAAATCCATGCGAAACAAATGGTTTAGCTTCAAATACTTGTGATATACATGATTTAGCTTCAACTGCAAGCGAAACAAACGAGTTAGCTTTAAATCCATGCGAAACACATGATTTAGCCTCAAATCAATGCGAAGTAGGAGGCTTGGCTTCAAATCCGTGCGAATCAAATGGTTTAGCTTCAAATACTTGTGATATACATGATTTAGCTTCAACAGCATGCGAAACAAACCAGTTAGCTTCAAATCCATGCGAAACGCATGATTTAGCATCAAATCAATGCGAAGTGTAAGGCTTATCTTCGAATCCATGCGAAACAAATGGATCAGCTTCATATACTTGTGATATACACGATTTAGCTTCAACTGCATGCGGATCAAACGAGTTAGCTTATAATCCATGCGAAACACATGATTTAGCTTCAAATCAATGCGAAGTAGAAGGCTTATCTTCGAATCCATGCGAAACAAATGGTTTAGCTTCAAATACTTGTGATATGCATGATTTAGCTTCAACTACTAGCGAAAAAAACGAGCTAGCTTCAAATCCAAGCGAAACACATGATTTAGCTTCAAATCAATGCGAAGTAGAAGGCTTATCTTCGAATCCATGCGAAACAAATGGATTAGCTTCTTATACTTGTGATATACATGATTTAGCTTCAACTGCATGCGAAACAAACGAGTTAGCTTAAAATCCATGCGGAACACATGATTTAGCTTCAAATCAATGCGAAGTAGAAGGCTGATCTTCGAATCCATGCGAAGCAAATGGTTTAGCTTCAAATACTTTTGATACACTTGAGTTAGCTTCAACAGCATGCGAAACAAACGAGTTAGCTTCAAATCCAAGCGAAACACATGATTTAGCCTCAAATCAATGCGAATTAGAAGGGTTATCTTCGAATCCATGCGAAACAAATGATATAGCTTCAAATACTTGTGACATACATGATTTAGCTTCAACAGCATGCGAAACAAACGAGTTTGCTTCAAATCCATGCGAAACACATGATTTAGCATCAAATCAATGCGAAGTGGAAGGCTTATCTTCGAATCCATGCGAAACGAATAGTTTAGCTTCAAATACTTGTGATATACATGATTCAGCTTCAACTGCATGCGAAACAAACGAGTTAGCTTCAAATCCATGCGAAACACATGATTTAGATTAAAATCAATGCGAAGTAGAAGGCTGATATTCGAATCCATGCGTAACAAATGGTTTAGCTTCAAATACTTGTGACATACATGATTTATCTTCAACAGCATGCGAAACAAACGAGTTATCTTCAAATCCATGCGAAACACATGATTTAGATTCAAATCAATGCGAATTAGAAGGGTTATCTTGGAATCCATGCGAAACGTATGATATAGCTTCAAATACTTGTGATATACATGATTTAGCTTCAACAGCATGCGAAACAAACGAGTTTGCTTCAAATCCATGCGAAACACATGATTTAGCATCAAATCAATGCGAAGTGGAAGGCTTATCTTCGAATCCATGCGAAACGAATAGTTTAGCTTCAAATACTTGTGATATACATGATTCAGCTTCAACTGCATGCGAAACAAACGAGTTAGCTTCAAATCCATGCGAAACACATGATTTAGCATCAAATCAATGCGAAGTAGAAGGCTGATCTTCGAATCCATGCGAAGCAAATGGTTTAGCTTCAAATACTTGTGATATACATGATTTAGCTTCAACAGCATGCGAAACAAATGAGTTATCTTCAAATCCAAGCGAAGTACATGATTTATCTTCAAATCAATGCGAAGTAGAAAGCTTAGCTTCAAAACCATGGGAATCAAATGGTTTAGCTTCAAATACTTGTGATATACATGATTTAGCTTCATCTGCATGCGAAACAAACGAGTTAGCTTAAAATCCATGCGGAACACATGATTTAGCTTCAAATCAATGCGAAGTAGAAGGCTGATCTTCGAATCCATGCGAAGCAAATGGTTTAGCTTCAAATACTTTTGATACACTTGAGTTAGCTTCAACAGCATGCGAAACAAACGAGTTAGCTTAAAATCCATGCGGAACACATGATTTAGCTTCAAATCAATGCGAAGTAGAAGGCTGATCTTCGAATCCATGCGTAACAAATGGTTTAGCTTCAAATACTTGTGACATACATGATTTATCTTCAACAGCATGCGAAACAAACGAGTTATCTTCAAATCCATGCGAAACACATGATTTAGATTCAAATCAATGCGAATTAGAAGGGTTATCTTGGAATCCATGCGAAACGTATGATATAGCTTCAAATACTTGTGATATACATGATTTAGCTTCAACAGCATGCGAAACAAACGAGTTTGCTTCAAATCCATGCGAAACACATGATTTAGCATCAAATCAATGCGAAGTGGAAGGCTTATCTTCGAATCCATGCGAAACGAATAGTTTAGCTTCAAATACTTGTGATATACATGATTCAGCTTCAACTGCATGCGAAACAAACGAGTTAGCTTTAAATCCATGCGAAACACATGATTTAGATTATAATCAATACGAAGTAGGAGGCTTATCTTCGAATCCATGCGAAACAAATGGTTTAGCTTCAAATACTTGTGATATACATGATTTAGGTACAACTGCATGCGAAAAAAAACGAGTTAGCTTCAAATCCATGCGAAACACATGATTTAGATTAAAATCAATGCGAAGTAGAAGGCTTATCTTCGAATCCATGCGAAACAAATGGTTTAGCTTCAAATACTTGTGATATACACGATTTAGCTTCAACTGCATGCGAAACAAACGAGTTAGCTTATAATCCATGCGAAACACATGATTTAGCTTCAAATCAATGCGAAGTAGAAGGGTTATCTTCGTATCCATGCGAAACAAATGGTTTAGCTTCAAATACTTGTGATATACATGATTTAGCTTCAACAGCATGCGAAACAAACGAGTATGCTTCATAAAATCCATGCGAAACACATGATTTAGCTTCAAATCAATGCGAAGTAGAAGGCTGATCTTCGAATCCGTGCGAAGCAAATGGTTTAGTTTCAAATACTTGCGATATACATGATTTAGCTTCAACAGCATGCGAAACAAACGAGTTAGATTCAAATCCATGCGAAACACATGATTTAGCTTCAAATCAATGCGAAGTAGAAGGCTTATCTTCGAATCCATGCGAAACAAATGGTTTAGCTTCAAATACTTGTGATCCACTTGAGTTAGCTTCAACAGCATGCGAAACAAACGAGTTAGCTTCAAATCCATGCGAAACACATGATTTAGCATCAAATCAATGCGAAGTGGAAGGCTTATCTTCGAATCCATGCGAAACAAATGGATCAGCTTCATATACTTGTGATATACACGATTTAGCTTCAACTGCATGCGAAACAAACGAGTTAGCTTATAATCCATGCGAAACACATGATTTAGCTTCAAATCAATGCGAAGTAGAAGGCTTATCTTCGAATCCATGCGAAACGAATAGTTTAGCTTCAAATACTTGTGATATACATGATTCAGCTTCAACTGCATGCGAAACAAACGAGTTAGCTTCAAATCCATGCGAAACACATGATTTAGATTAAAATCAATGCGATGTAGAAGGCTTATCTTCGAATCCATGCGAAACAAATGGTTTAGCTTCAAATACTTGTGATATGCATGATTTAGCTTCAACTACTAGCGAAAAAAACGAGTTAGCTTCAAATCCAAGCGAAACACATGATTTAGCTTCAAATCAATTCGAAGTAGAAGGCTTATCTTCGAATCCATGCGAAACAAATGGATTAGCTTCTTATACTTGTGATATACATGATTTAGCTTCAACAGCGTGCGAAATAAACGAGTTAGATTCAAATCCATGCGAAACACATGATTTAACTTCAAATCAATGCGAAGTAGAAGGCTTATCTTCGTATCCATGCGAAACAAATGGTTTAGCTGCAAATACTTGTGATATACATGATTTAGCTTCAACAGCATGCGAAACAAACGAGCTAGCTTCAAATCCATGCGAAACACACGATTTAGCCTCAAATCAATGCGAAGTAGATGGCTTAGCTTCGAATAAATGCGAACCAAATGGTTTAGCATCAAATACTTGTGATATGCATGATTTAGCTTCAACTACTAGCGAAAAAAACGAGTTAGCTTCAAATCCAAGCGAAACACATGACTTAGCCTCAAATCAATGCGAATTAGAAGGGTTATCTTCGAATCCATGCGAAACAAATGATATAGCTTCAAATACTTGTGATATACATGATTTAGCTTCAACAGCATCCGAAACAACGAGTTAGCTTAAAATCCTTGCGAAACACATGATTTAGATTAAAGTCAATGCGAAGTAGAAGGCTTATCTTCGAATCCATGCGAAACAAATGGTTTAGCTTCAAATACTTGTGATATACATGATTTAGCTTCAACTGCATGCGAAACAACCGAGTTAGCTTAAAATCCATGCGGAACACATGATTTAGCTTCAAATCAATGCGAAGTAGAAGGCTGATCTTCCTATCCATGCGAAGCAAATGGTTTAGCTTCAAATACTTGTGATACACTTGATTTAGCTTCAACTGCTCGCGAATCAAACAAATTAGCTTCAAATCCATGCGAAACACATGATTTAGATTAAAATCAATGCGAAGTAGAAGGCTTTTCTTCGAATCCATGCGAAACAAATGGTTTAGCTTCAAATACTTGTGATATACATGACTTAGCTACAACTGCATGCGAAAAAAACGAGTTAGCTTCAAAACCAAGCGAAACACATGATATAGCCTCAAATCAATGAGAAGTAGAAGGCTTAGCTTCGAATAAATGCGAAACAAATGGTTTAGCTTCAAATACTTGTGATATGCATGATTTAGCTTCAACTACTAGCGAAAAAAACGAGTTAGCTTCAAATCCAAGCGAAACACATGATTTAGACTCAAATCAATGCGAATTAGAAGAGTTATCTTCGAATCCATGCGAAACAAATGGTTTAGCTTCAAATACTTTTGATACACTTGAGTTAGCTTCAACAGCATGCGAAACAAACGAGTTAGCTTCAAATCCTTGCGAAACACATGATTTAGCATCAAATCAATGCGAAGTAGAAGGCTGATCTTCGAATCCATGCGAAGCAAATGGTTTAGCTTCAAATACTTGTGATACACTTGAGTTAGCTTCAACAGCATGCGAAACAAACGAGTTAGCTTCAAATCCATGCGAAACACATGATTTATCTTAAAATCAATGCGAAGTAGGTGGCTTATCTTCGAATCCATGCGAAACATATGATATAGCTTCAAATACTTGTGATATACATGATTTAGCTTCAACAGCATGCGAAACAAACGAGTTAGCTTCAAATCCATGCGAAACACATGATTTAGATTAAAATCAATGCGAAGTAGAAGGCTTATCTTCGAATAAATGCGAAACAAATGATATAGCTTCAAATACTTGTGATATACATGATTTAGCTACAACTGCATGCGAAAAAAACGAGTTAGCTTCAAATCCATGCGAAACACATGATTTAGCTTCAAATCAATGCGAATTAGAAGGGTTATCTTGGAATCCATGCGAAACGTATGATATAGCTTCAAATACTTGTGATATACATTATTTAGCTTCAACAGCATGCGAAACAAACGAGTTAGCTTCAAATCCATGCGAAACACATGATTTAGCATCAAATCAATGCGAAGTAGAAGGCTGATCTTCGTATCCATGCGAAGCAAATGGGTTAGCTTCAAATACTTGTGGTATACATGATTTAGCTTCAACAGCATGCGAAACAAATGAGCTATCTTCAAATCCAAGCGAAACACATGATTTATCTTCAAATCAATGCGAAGTAGAAAGTTTAGCTTCAAAACCATGGGAATCAAATGGTTTAGCTTCACATACTTGTGATATACATGATTTAGCTTCAACTGCATGCGAAACAAACGAGTTAGCTTAAAATCCATGCGGAACACATGATTTAGCTTTAAATCAATGCGAAGTAGAAGGCTGATCTTCGAATCCATGCGAAGCAAATGGTTTAGCTTCAAATACTTGTGATACACTTGAGTTAGCTTCAACAGCATGCGAAACAAACGAGTTAGCTTCAAATCCATGCGAAAAACATGATTTAGCATCAAATCAATGCGAAGTGGAAGGCTTATCTTCGAATCCATGCGAAACGAATAGTTTAGCTTCAAATACTTTTGATACACTTGAGTTAGCTTCAACAGCATGCGAAACAAACGAGTTAGCTTCAAATCCTTGCGAAACACATGATTTAGCATCAAATCAATGCGAAGTGGAAGGCTTATCTTCGAATCCATGCGAAACGAATAGTTTAGTTTCAAATACTTGTGATATACATGATTCAGCTTCAACTGCATGCGAAACAAACGAGTTAGCTTTAAATCCATGCGAAACACATGATTTAGATTAAAATCAATGCGAAGTAGAAGGCTTATCTTCGAATCCATGCGAAACAAATGGTTTAGCTTCAAATACTTGTGATATACATGATTTAGCTTCAACAGCATGCGAAACAAACGAGTTAGCTTCAAATCCAAGCGAAACACATGATTTAGCCTCAAATCAATGCGAATTAGAAGGGTTATCTTCGAATCCATGCGAAACAAATGATATAGCTTCAAATACTTGTGATATACATGATTTAGCTTCAACAGCATGCGAAACAAACGAGTCAGCTTCAAATCCATGCGAAACACATGATTTAGCATCAAATCAATGCTAAGTAGAAGGCTGATCTTCGAATCCATGCGTAACAAATGGTTTAGCTTCAAATACTTGTGACATACATGATTTATCTTCAACAGCATGCGAAACAAACGAGTTAGCTTCAAATCCATGCGAAACACATGATTTAGATTCAAATCAATGCGAATTAGAAGGGTTATCTTGGAATCCATGCGAAACGTATGATATAGCTTCAAATACTTGTGATATACATGATTTAGCTTCAACAGCATGCGAAACAAACGAGTTAGCTTCAAATCCATGCGAAACACATGATTTAGCATCAAATCAATGCGAAGTAGAAGGCTGATCTTCGAATCCATGCGAAGCAAATGGGTTAGCTTCAAATACTTGTGGTATACATGATTTAGCTTCAACAGCATGCGAAACAAATGAGTTATCTTCAAATCCAAGCGAAACACATGATTTATCTTCAAATCAATGCGAAGTAGAAAGCTTAGCTTCAAAACCATGGGAATCAAATGGTTTAGCTTCAAATATTTGTGATATACATGATTTAGCTTCATCTGCATGCGAAACAAACGAGTTAGCTTAAAATCCATGCGGAACACATGATTTAGCTTCAAATCAATGCGAAGTAGAAGGCTGATCTTCGAATCCATGCGAAGCAAATGGTTTAGCTTCAAATACTTGTGATACACTTGAGTTAGCTTCAACAGCATGCGAAACAAACGAGTTAGCTTCAAATCCTTGCGAAAAACATGATTTAGCATCAAATCAATGCGAAGTGGAAGGCTTATCTTCGAATCCATGCGAAACAAATAGTTTAGATTCAAATACTTGTGATATACATGATTCAGCTTCAACTGCATGCGAAACAAACGAGTTAGCTTTAAATCCGTGCGAAACACATGATTTAGATTATAATCAATACGAAGTAGAAGGCTTATCTTCGAATCCATGCGAAACAAATGGTTTAGCTTCAAATACTTGTGATATACATGATTTAGCTACAACTGCATGCGAAAAAAACGAGTTAGCTTATAATCCATGCGAAACACATGATTTAGCTTCAAATCAATGCGAAGTAGAAGGGTTATCTTCGAATCCATGCGAAACGAATAGTTTAGCTTCAAATACTTGTGATATACATGATTTAGCTTCAACAGCATGCGAAACAAACGAGTTAGCTTCAAATCCATGCGAAACACATGATTTAGCTTCAAATCAATGCGAATTAGAAGGGTTATCTTGGAATCCATGCGAAACGTATGATATAGCTTCAAATACTTGTGATATACATTATTTAGCTTCAACAGCATGCGAAACAAACGAGTTAGCTTCAAATCCATGCGAAACACATGATTTAGCATCAAATCAATGCGAAGTAGAAGGCTGATCTTCGTATCCATGCGAAGCAAATGGGTTAGCTTCAAATACTTGTGGTATACATGATTTAGCTTCAACAGCATGCGAAACAAATGAGCTATCTTCAAATCCAAGCGAAACACATGATTTATCTTCAAATCAATGCGAAGTAGAAAGTTTAGCTTCAAAACCATGGGAGTCAAATGGTTTAGCTTCAAATACTTGTGATATACATGATTTAGCTTCAACTGCATGCGAAACAAACGAGTTAGCTTAAAATCCATGCGGAACACATGATTTAGCTTCAAATCAATGCGAAGTAGAAGGCTGATCTTCGAATCCATGCGAAGCAAATGGTTTAGCTTCAAATACTTGTGATACACTTGAGTTAGCTTCAACAGCATGCGAAACAAACGAGTTAGCTTCAAATCCATGCGAAAAACATGATTTAGCATCAAATCAATGCGAAGTGGAAGGCTTATCTTCGAATCCATGCGAAACGAATAGTTTAGATTCAAATACTTTTGATTCACTTGAGTTAGCTTCAACAGCATGCGAAACAAACGAGTTAGCTTCAAATCCTTGCGAAACACATGATTTAGCATCAAATCAATGCGAAGTGGAAGGCTTATCTTCGAATCCATGCGAAACGAATAGTTTAGTTTCAAATACTTGTGATATACATGATTCAGCTTCAACTGCATGCGAAACAAACGAGTTAGCTTTAAATCCATGCGAAACACATGATTTAGATTAAAATCAATGCGAAGTAGAAGGCTTATCTTCGAATCCATGCGAAACAAATGGTTTAGCTTCAAATACTTGCGATATACATGATTTAGCTTCAACAGCATGCGAAACAAACGAGTTAGCTTCAAATCCAAGCGAAACACATGATTTAGCCTCAAATCAATGCGAATTAGAAGGGTTATCTTCGAATCCATGCGAAACAAATGATATAGCTTCAAATACTTGTGATATACATGATTTAGCTTCAACAGCATGCGAAACAAACGAGTCAGCTTCAAATCCATGCGAAACACATGATTTAGCATCAAATCAATGCTAAGTAGAAGGCTGATCTTCGAATCCATGCGTAACAAATGGTTTAGCTTCAAATACTTGTGACATACATGATTTATCTTCAACAGCATGCGAAACAAACGAGTTAGCTTCAAATCCATGCGAAACACATGATTTAGATTCAAATCAATGCGAATTAGAAGGGTTATCTTGGAATCCATGCGAAACGTATGATATAGCTTCAACTACTTGTGACATACATGATTCAGCTTCAACTGCATGCGAAAAAAACGAGTTAGCTTATAATCCATGCGAAACACATGATTTAGCTTCAAATCAATGCGAAGTAGAAGGGTTATCTTCGAATCCATGCGAAACAAATGGTTTAGCTTCAAATACTTGTGATATACATGATTTAGCTACAACTGCATGCGAAAAAAACGAGTTAGCTTATAATCCATGCGAAACACATGATTTAGCTTCAAATCAATGCGAAGTAGAAGGGTTATCTTCGAATCCATGCGAAACGAATAGTTTAGCTTCAAATACTTGTGATATACATGATTTAGCTTCAACAGCATGCGAAACAAACGAGTTAGCTTCAAATCCATGCGAAACACATGATTTAGCTTCAAATCAATGCGAATTAGAAGGGTTATCTTGGAATCCATGCGAAACGTATGATATAGCTTCAAATACTTGTGATATACATTATTTAGCTTCAACAGCATACGAAACAAACGAGTTAGCTTCAAATCCATGCGAAACACATGATTTAGCATCAAATCAATGCGAAGTAGAAGGCTGATCTTCGAATCCATGCGAAGCAAATGGGTTAGCTTCAAATACTTGTGGTATACATGATTTAGCTTCAACAGCATGCGAAACAAATGAGCTATCTTCAAATCCAAGCGAAACACATGATTTATCTTCAAATCAATGCGAAGTAGAAAGTTTAGCTTCAAAACCATGGGAATCAAATGGTTTAGCTTCAAATACTTGTGATATACATGATTTAGCTTCAACTGCATGCGAAACAAACGAGTTAGCTTAAAATCCATGCGGAACACATGATTTAGCTTCAAATCAATGCGAAGTAGAAGGCTGATCTTCGAATCCATGCGAAGCAAATGGTTTAGCTTCAAATACTTGTGATATACATGATTTAGCTTCAACAGCATGCGAAACAAACGAGTTAGCTTCAAATCCAAGCGAAACACATGATTTAGCCTCAAATCAATGCGAATTAGAAGGGTTATCTTCGAATCCATGCGAAACAAATGATATAGCTTCAAATACTTGTGATATACATGATTTAGCTTCAACAGCATGCGAAACAAACGAGTCAGCTTCAAATCCATGCGAAACACATGATTTAGCATCAAATCAATGCGAAGTAGAAGGCTGATCTTCGAATCCATGCGAAGCAAATGGGTTAGCTTCAAATACTTGTGGTATACATGATTTAGCTTCAACAGCATGAGAAACAAATGAGCTATCTTCAAATCCAAGCGAAACACATGATTTATCTTCAAATCAATGCGAAGTAGAAAGTTTAGCTTCAAAACCATGGGAATCAAATGGTTTAGCTTCAAATACTTGTGATATACATGATTTAGCTTCAACTGCATGCGAAACAAACGAGTTAGCTTAAAATCCATGCGGAACACATGATTTAGCTTCAAATCAATGCGAAGTAGAAGGCTGATCTTCGAATCCATGCGAAGCAAATGGTTTAGCTTCAAATACTTGTGATACACTTGAGTTAGCTTCAACAGCATGCGAAACAAACGAGTTAGCTTCAAATCCATGCGAAAAACATGATTTAGCATCAAATCAATGCGAAGTGGAAGGCTTATCTTCGAATCCATGCGAAACGAATAGTTTAGCTTCAAATACTTGTGATATACATGATTCAGCTTCAACTGCATGTGAAACAAACGAGTTAGCTTTAAATCCATGCGAAACACATGATTTAGATTATAATCAATACGAAGTAGAAGGCTTATCTTCGTATCCATGCGAAACAAATGGTTTAGCTGCAAATACGTCTGATATACGTGATTTAGCTTCAACTGCATGCGAAACAAACGAGTTAACTTCGAATCCATGCGAAGCAAATGGTTTAGCTTCAAATACTTGTGATATACATGATTCAGCTTCAACTGCATGCGAAACAAACGAGTTAGCTTCAAATCCATGCGAAACACATGACTTAGATTAAAATCAATGCGAAGTAGAAGGCTTATCTTCGAATCCATGCGAAACAAATGGTTTAGCTTCAAATACTTGTGACATGCATGATTTAGCTTCAACTACTAGCGAAAAAAACGAGTTAGCTTCAAATCCAAGCGAAACACATGATTTAGCCTCAAATCAATGCGAATTAGAAGGGTTATCTTCGAATCCATGCGAAACAAATGATATAGCTTCAAATACTTGTGATATACATGATTTAGTTTCAACAGCATCCGAAAAAAACGAGTTAGCTTAAAATCCTTGCGAAACACATGACTTAGCTTCAAATCAATGCGAAGTAGAAGGCTTATCTTCGAATCCATGCGAAACAAATGGTTTAGCTTCAAATACTTGTGATATACATGATTTAGCTTCAACTGCATGCGAAACAAACGAGTTAGCTTATAATCCATGCGAAACACATGATTTAGCTTCAAATCAATGCGAAGTAGAAGGGTTATCTTCGTATCCATGCGAAACAAATGGTTTAGCTTCAAATACTTGTGATACATTTGATTTAGCTTCAACAGCATGCGAAACAAACGAGTTATCTTCAAATACATGCGATACACATGATTTAGCTTTAAATCAATGCGAAGTAGAAGGCTAATCTTCGAATCCACGAGAAACAAATTGTTTTGCTTCAAATACTTGTGATATACATGATTTAGCTTCAACTGCATGCGAAACAAACGAGTTAGCTTCAAATCCAAGCGAAACAAAGGTTTTAGATTCAAATCAATGCGAAGTAGAAGACAGATCTTCAAATCCATGCGAAACAAATGGTTTAGCTTCAAATACTTGTGATATACATGATTTAGCTTCAACTGCAAGCGAAACAAACGAGTTAGCTTTAAATCCATGCGAAACACATGATTTAGCCTCAAATCAATGCGAAGTAGGAGGCTTGGCTTCAAATCCGTGCGAATCAAATGGTTTAGCTTCAAATACTTGTGATATACATGATTTAGCTTCAACAGCATGCGAAACAAACCAGTTAGCTTCAAATCCATGCGAAACGCATGATTTAGCATCAAATCAATGCGAAGTGTAAGGCTTATCTTCGAATCCATGCGAAACAAATGGATCAGCTTCATATACTTGTGATATACACGATTTAGCTTCAACTGCATGCGGATCAAACGAGTTAGCTTATAATCCATGCGAAACACATGATTTAGCTTCAAATCAATGCGAAGTAGAAGGCTTATCTTCGAATCCATGCGAAACAAATGGTTTAGCTTCAAATACTTGTGATATGCATGATTTAGCTTCAACTACTAGCGAAAAAAACGAGCTAGCTTCAAATCCAAGCGAAACACATGATTTAGCTTCAAATCAATGCGAAGTAGAAGGCTTATCTTCGAATCCATGCGAAACAAATGGATTAGCTTCTTATACTTGTGATATACATGATTTAGCTTCAACAGCATGCGAAATAAACGAGTTAGATTCAAATCCATGCGAAACACATGATTTAACTTCAAATCAATGCGAAGTAGAAGGCTTATCTTCGTATCCATGCGAAACAAATGGTTTAGCTGCAAATACTTGTGATATACATGATTTAGCTTCAACTGCATGCGAAACAAACGAGTTAGCTTAAAATCCATGCGGAACACATGATTTAGCTTCAAATCAATGCGAAGTAGAAGGCTGATCTTCGAATCCATGCGAAGCAAATGGTTTAGCTTCAAATACTTTTGATACACTTGAGTTAGCTTCAACAGCATGCGAAACAAACGAGTTAGCTTCAAATCCAAGCGAAACACATGATTTAGCCTCAAATCAATGCGAATTAGAAGGGTTATCTTCGAATCCATGCGAAACAAATGATATAGCTTCAAATACTTGTGATATACATTTTTTAGCTTCAACAGCATGCGAAACAAACGAGTTAGCTTCAAATCCATGCGAAACACATGATTTAGCATCAAATCAATGCTAAGTAGAAGGCTGATCTTCGAATCCATGCGTAACAAATGGTTTAGCTTCAAATACTTGTGACATACATGATTTATCTTCAACAGCATGCGAAACAAACGAGTTATCTTCAAATCCATGCGAAACACATGATTTAGATTCAAATCAATGCGAATTAGAAGGGTTATCTTGGAATCCATGCGAAACGTATGATATAGCTTCAAATACTTGTGATATACATGATTTAGCTTCAACAGCATGCGAAACAAACGAGTTTGCTTCAAATCCATGCGAAACACATGATTTACCATCAAATCAATGCGAAGTGGAAGGCTTATCTTCGAATCCATGCGAAACGAATAGTTTAGCTTCAAATACTTGTGATATACATGATTCAGCTTCAACTGCATGCGAAACAAACGAGTTAGCTTCAAATCCATGCGAAACACATGATTTAGATTAAAATCAATGCGAAGTAGAAGGCTGATATTCGAATCCATGCGTAACAAATGGTTTAGCTTCAAATACTTGTGACATACATGATTTATCTTCAACAGCATGCGAAACAAACGAGTTATCTTCAAATCCATGCGAAACACATGATTTAGATTCAAATCAATGCGAATTAGAAGGGTTATCTTGGAATCCATGCGAAACGTATGATATAGCTTCAAATACTTGTGATATACATGATTTAGCTTCAACAGCATGCGAAACAAACGAGTTTGCTTCAAATCCATGCGAAACACATGATTTAGCATCAAATCAATGCGAAGTGGAAGGCTTATCTTCGAATCCATGCGAAACGAATAGTTTAGCTTCAAATACTTGTGATATACATGATTCAGCTTCAACTGCATGCGAAACAAACGAGTTAGCTTCAAATCCATGCGAAACACATGATTTAGCATCAAATCAATGCGAAGTAGAAGGCTGATCTTCGAATCCATGCGAAGCAAATGGTTTAGCTTCAAATACTTGTGATATACATGATTTAGCTTCAACAGCATGCGAAACAAATGAGTTATCTTCAAATCCAAGCGAAGTACATGATTTATCTTCAAATCAATGCGAAGTAGAAGGCTGATCTTCGAATCCATGCGAAGCAAATGGTTTAGCTTCAAATACTTTTGATACACTTGAGTTAGCTTCAACAGCATGCGAAACAAACGAGTTAGCTTAAAATCCATGCGGAACACATGATTTAGCTTCAAATCAATGCGAAGTAGAAGGCTGATCTTCGAATCAATGCGTAACAAATGGTTTAGCTTCAAATACTTGTGACATACATGATTTATCTTCAACAGCATGCGAAACAAACGAGTTATCTTCAAATCCATGCGAAACACATGATTTAGATTCAAATCAATGCGAATTAGAAGGGTTATCTTGGAATCCATGCGAAACGTATGATATAGCTTCAAATACTTGTGATATACATGATTTAGCTTCAACAGCATGCGAAACAAACGAGTTTGCTTCAAATCCATGCGAAACACATGATTTAGCATCAAATCAATGCGAAGTGGAAGGCTTATCTTCGAATCCATGCGAAACGAATAGTTTAGCTTCAAATACTTGTGATATACATGATTCAGCTTCAACTGCATGCGAAACAAACGAGTTAGCTTTAAATCCATGCGAAACACATGATTTAGATTATAATCAATACGAAGTAGAAGGCTTATCTTCGAATCCATGCGAAACAAATGGTTTAGCTTCAAATACTTGTGATATACACGATTTAGCTTCAACTGCATGCGAAACAAACGAGTTAGCTTATAATCCATGCGAAAGACATGATTTAGCTTCAAATCAATGCGAAGTAGAAGGGTTATCTTCGTATCCATGCGAAACAAATGGTTTAGCTTCAAATACTTGTGATATACATGATTTAGCTTCAACAGCATGCGAAACAAACGAGTATGCTTCAAATCCATGCGAAACACATGATTTAGCTTCAAATCAATGCGAAGTAGAAGGCTGATCTTCGAATCCATGCGAAGCAAATGGTTTAGATTCAAATACTTGCGATATACATGATTTAGCTTCAACAGCATGCGAAACAAACGAGTTAGATTCAAATCCATGCGAAACACATGATTTAGCTTCAAATCAATGCGAAGTAGAAGGCTTATCTTCGAATCCATGCGAAACAAATGGTTTAGCTTCAAATACTTGTGATCCACTTGAGTTAGCTTCAACAGCATGCGAAACAAACGAGTTAGCTTCAAATCCATGCGAAACACATGATTTAGCATCAAATCAATGCGAAGTGGAAGGCTTATCTTCGAATCCATGCGAAACAAATGGATCAGCTTCATATACTTGTGATATACACGATTTAGCTTCAACTGCATGCGAAACAAACGAGTTAGCTTATAATCCATGCGAAACACATGATTTAGCTTCAAATCAATGCGAAGTAGAAGGCTTATCTTCGAATCCATGCGAAACGAATAGTTTAGCTTCAAATACTTGTGATATACATGATTCAGCTTCAACTGCATGCGAAACAAACGAGTTAGCTTCAAATCCATGCGAAACACATGATTTAGATTAAAATCAATGCGATGTATAAGGCTTATCTTCGAATCCATGCGAAACAAATGGTTTAGCTTCAAATACTTGTGATATGCATGATTTAGCTTCAACTACTAGCGAAAAAAACGAGTTAGCTTCAAATCCAAGCGAAACACATGATTTAGCTTCAAATCAATTCGAAGTAGAAGGCTTATCTTCGAATCCATGCGAAACAAATGGATTAGCTTCTTATACTTGTGATATACATGATTTAGCTTCAACAGCGTGCGAAATAAACGAGTTAGATTCAAATCCATGCGAAACACATGATTTAACTTCAAATCAATGCGAAGTAGAAGGCTTATCTTCGTATCCATGCGAAACAAATGGTTTAGCTGCAAATACTTGTGATATACATGATTTAGCTTCAACAGCATGCGAAACAAACGAGCTAGCTTCAAATCCATGCGAAACACACGATTTAGCCTCAAATCAATGCGAAGTAGATGGCTTAGCTTCGAATAAATGCGAACCAAATGGTTTAGCATCAAATACTTGTGATATGCATGATTTAGCTTCAACTACTAGCGAAAAAAACGAGTTAGCTTCAAATCCAAGCGAAACACATGACTTAGCCTCAAATCAATGCGAATTAGAAGGGTTATCTTCGAATCCATGCGAAACAAATGATATAGCTTCAAATACTTGTGATATACATGATTTAGCTTCAACAGCATCCGAAACAACGAGTTAGCTTAAAATCCTTGCGAAACACATGATTTAGATTAAAGTCAATGCGAAGTAGAAGGCTTATCTTCGAATCCATGCGAAACAAATGGTTTAGCTTCAAATACTTGTGATATACATGATTTAGCTTCAACTGCATGCGAAACAACCGAGTTAGCTTAAAATCCATGCGGAACACATGATTTAGCTTCAAATCAATGCGAAGTAGAAGGCTGATCTTCCTATCCATGCGAAGCAAATGGTTTAGCTTCAAATACTTGTGATACACTTGATTTAGCTTCAACTGCTCGCGAATCAAACAAATTAGCTTCAAATCCATGCGAAACACATGATTTAGATTAAAATCATTGCGAAGTAGAAGGCTTTTCTTCGAATCCATGCGAAACAAATGGTTTAGCTTCAAATACTTGTGATATACATGACTTAGCTACAACTGCATGCGAAAAAAACGAGTTAGCTTCAAAACCAAGCGAAACACATGATATAGCCTCAAATCAATGAGAAGTAGAAGGCTTAGCTTCGAATAAATGCGAAACAAATGGTTTAGCTTCAAATACTTGTGATATGCATGATTTAGCTTCAACTACTAGCGAAAAAAACGAGTTAGCTTCAAATCCAAGCGAAACACATGATTTAGACTCAAATCAATGCGAATTAGAAGAGTTATCTTCGAATCCATGCGAAACAAATGGTTTAGCTTCAAATACTTTTGATACACTTGAGTTAGCTTCAACAGCATGCGAAACAAACGAGTTAGCTTCAAATCCTTGCGAAACACATGATTTAGCATCAAATCAATGCGAAGTGGAAGGCTTATCTTCGAATCCATGCGAAACGAATAGTTTAGTTTCAAATACTTGTGATATACATGATTCAGCTTCAACTGCATGCGAAACAAACGAGTTAGCTTTAAATCCATGCGAAACACATGATTTAGATTAAAATCAATGCGAAGTAGAAGGCTTATCTTCGAATCCATGCGAAACAAATGGTTTAGCTTCAAATACTTGTGATATACATGATTTAGCTTCAACAGCATGCGAAACAAACGAGTTAGCTTCAAATCCAAGCGAAACACATGATTTAGCCTCAAATCAATGCGAATTAGAAGGGTTATTTTCGAATCCATGCGAAACAAATGATATAGCTTCAAATACTTGTGATATACATGATTTAGCTTCAACAGCATGCGAAACAAACGAGTCAGCTTCAAATCCATGCGAAACACATGATTTAGCATCAAATCAATGCTAAGTAGAAGGCTGATCTTCGAATCCATGCGTAACAAATGGTTTAGCTTCAAATACTTGTGACATACATGATTTATCTTCAACAGCATGCGAAACAAACGAGTTAGCTTCAAATCCATGCGAAACACATGATTTAGATTCAAATCAATGCGAATTAGAAGGGTTATCTTGGAATCCATGCGAAACGTATGATATAGCTTCAAATACTTGTGATATACATGATTTAGCTTCAACAGCATGCGAAACAAACGAGTTAGCTTCAAATCCATGCGAAACACATGATTTAGCATCAAATCAATGCGAAGTAGAAGGCTGATCTTCGAATCCATGCGAAGCAAATGGGTTAGCTTCAAATACTTGTGGTATACATGATTTAGCTTCAACAGCATGCGAAACAAATGAGTTATCTTCAAATCCAAGCGAAACACATGATTTATCTTCAAATCAATGCGAAGTAGAAAGCTTAGCTTCAAAACCATGGGAATCAAATGGTTTAGCTTCAAATACTTGTGATATACATGATTTAGCTTCATCTGCATGCGAAACAAACGAGTTAGCTTAAAATCCATGCGGAACACATGATTTAGCTTCAAATCAATGCGAAGTAGAAGGCTGATCTTCGAATCCATGCGAAGCAAATGGTTTAGTTTCAAATACTTGTGATACACTTGAGTTAGCTTCAACAGCATGCGAAACAAACGAGTTAGCTTCAAATCCTTGCGAAAAACATGATTTAGCATCAAATCAATGCGAAGTGGAAGGCTTATCTTCGAATCCATGCGAAACGAATAGTTTAGCTTCAAATACTTGTGATATACATGATTCAGCTTCAACTGCATGCGAAACAAACGAGTTAGCTTTAAATCCGTGCGAAACACATGATTTAGATTATAATCAATACGAAGTAGAAGGCTTATCTTCGAATCCATGCGAAACAAATGGTTTAGCTTCAAATACTTGTGATATACATGATTTAGCTACAACTGCATGCGAAAAAAACGAGTTAGCTTATAATCCATGCGAAACACATGATTTAGCTTCAAATCAATGCGAAGTAGAAGGGTTATCTTCGAATCCATGCGAAACGAATAGTTTAGCTTCAAATACTTGTGATATACATGATTTAGCTTCAACAGCATGCGAAACAAACGAGTTAGCTTCAAATCCATGCGAAACACATGATTTAGCTTCAAATCAATGCGAATTAGAAGGGTTATCTTGGAATCCATGCGAAACGTATGATATAGCTTCAAATACTTGTGATATACATTATTTAGCTTCAACAGCATGCGAAACAAACGAGTTAGCTTCAAATCCATGCGAAACACATGATTTAGCATCAAATCAATGCGAAGTAGAAGGCTGATTTTCGAATCCATGCGAAGCAAATGGGTTAGCTTCAAATACTTGTGGTATACATGATTTAGCTTCAACAGCATGCGAAACAAATGAGCTATCTTCAAATCCAAGCGAAACACATGATTTATCTTCAAATCAATGCGAAGTAGAAAGTTTAGCTTCAAAACCATGGGAATCAAATGGTTTAGCTTCAAATACTTTTGATACACTTGAGTTAGCTTCAACAGCATGCGAAACAAACGAGTTAGCTTCAAATCCTTGCGAAACACATGATTTAGCATCAAATCAATGCGAAGTGGAAGGCTTATCTTCGAATCCATGCGAAACGAATAATTTAGTTTCAAATACTTGTGATATACATGATTCAGCTTCAACTGCATGCGAAACAAACGAGTTAGCTTTAAATCCATGCGAAACACATGATTTAGATTAAAATCAATGCGAAGTAGAAGGCTTATCTTCGAATCCATGCGAAACAAATGGTTTAGCTTCAAATACTTGTGATATACATGATTTAGCTTCAACAGCATGCGAAACAAACGAGTTAGCTTCAAATCCAAGCGAAACACATGATTTAGCCTCAAATCAATGCGAATTAGAAGGGTTATCTTCGAATCCATGCGAAACAAATGATATAGCTTCAAATACTTATGATATACATGATTTAGCTTCAACACCATGCGAAACAAACGAGTCAGCTTCAAATCCATGCGAAACACATGATTTAGCATCAAATCAATGCTAAGTAGAAGGCTGATCTTCGAATCCATGCGAAACAAATGGTTTAGCTTCAAATACTTGTGATATACATGATTTAGCTTCAACTGCATGCGAAACAAACGAGTTAGCTTCAAATCCATGCGAAACAGATGATATAGCTTCAAATCAATGCGAAGTAGAAGGGTTATCTTCGTATCCATGCGAAACAAATGGTTTAGCTTCAAATACTTGTGATATACATGATTTAGCTTCAACAGCATGCGAAACAAACCAGTTAGCTTCAAATCTATGCGAAACGCATGATTTAGCATCAAATCAATGCGAAGTGTAAGGCTTATCTTCGAATCCATGCGAAACAAATGGATCAGCTTCATATACTTGTGATATACACGATTTAGCTTCAACTGCATGCGGATCAAACGAGTTAGCTTATAGTCCATGCGAAACACATGATTTAGCTTCAAATCAATGCGAAGTAGAAGGCTTATCTTCGAATCCATGCGAAACGAATAGTTTAGCTTCAAATACTTGTGATATACATGATTCAGCTTCAACTGCATGCGAAACAAACGAGTTAGCTTCAAATCCATGCGAAACACATGATTTATATTAAAATCAATGCGAAGTAGAAGGCTTATCTTCGAATCCATGCGAAACAAATGGTTTAGCTTCAAATACTTGTGATATGCATGATTTAGCTTCAACTACTAGCGCAAAAAACGAGTTAACTTCAAATCCAAGCAAAACACATGATTTAGCTTCAAATCAATGCGAAGTAGAAGGCTTATCTTCGTATCCATGCGAAACAAATGGTTTAGCTGCAAATACTTGTGATATACATGATTTAGCTTCAACTGCATGCGAAACAAACGAGTTAGCTTAAAATCCATGCGGAACACATGATTTAGCTTCAAATCAATGCGAAGTAGAATGCTGAGTTTCAAATCCATGCGAATCAAATGTTTTAGCTTCAAATACTTGTGACATACATGATTTAGCTTCAACTGCATGCGAAATAAACGAGTTAGCTTCAAATCCATGCGAAACAATTCGTTTAGCTTCAAATACTTGTGATATACTTGATTTAGATTCAAGTGCGTGCGAAACAAACGAGTTAGCTTCAAATCCAAGCGAAACACATGATTTATCTTCAAATCAATGCGAGGTAGAAGGCTTAGATTCAAATCCATGAGAATCAAACGGTTTAAGTTCAAATACTTGTGATATACATAATTTAGCTTCAACAGCATGCGAAACAATCGAGTTAGCGTCAAATCCATGCGAAACACATGATTTGGCTTCAAATCAATGCGAAGTAGAAGGGTTATCTTCGAATCCATGCGAAACAAATGGTTTAGCTTCAAACACTTGTGATATACATGTTTTAGCTTCAACACCATGCGAAACAAACGAGTTAGATTCAAATCCATGCGAAACACATGATTTAGCTTCAAATCAATGCGAAGAAGAAGGGTGATCTTCGAATCCATGCTAATCAAATGGTTCAGATTCAAATACTTGTGATATACATGATTTAGCTTCAACAGCATGCGAAACAAACGAGTTAGCTTCAAATCCAGCGAAAAATATGATTTAGCATCAAATCAATGCGAAGTAGGAGGCTTATCTTCAAATCCATGCGAAACAATTAGGTTAGCTTCAAATACTTGTGATATTCATGATTTAACTTCAACTGCATGTGAAACAAACGAGTTAGCTTCAAATCCAAGCGAAACACATGATTTATCTTCAAATCAATGCGAGGTAGAAGGCTTAGCTTCAAATCCATGCGAATCAAACGGTTTAGCTTCAAATACTTGTGATATACTTGATTTATAGTCAAGTGCATGCGAAACATTCGAGATAGCTTCAAATCCATGCGAAACATATGATTTAACATCAAATCAATGCGAAGTAGAAGGCTTATCATCGAGTCCATGCGAAACAAATGGTTTAGCTTCAAATACTTGTGATATACATGATTCAGCTACTACTGCATGCGAAACAAATGAGTTAGCTTCAAATCCATGCGAAACACATGATTTAGCTCCAAATCGATGCGAAGTAGTAGGCTTATATTCGAATCCATGCGAAACAAATGGTTTAGCGTCAAATATTTGTGATATACATGATTTAGCTTCAAATGCAGGCGAAATAACGAGTTATCTTCAAATCCATGCGAAACACATGATTTAGCTTCAAATCAATGCGAAGTAGAAGGGTTATCTTCGAAACCATGCGAAACAAATGGTTTAGCTTCAAATACTTGTGTTATACATGATTTACATTCAAAAGCAAGCGATACAAACGAGTTAGCTTCAAATCCATGAGAAACATGTGATTTAGCATCAAATCAATGCGAAGTGGAAGGCTTAGCTTCAAATCCATGCGAAATATATGATTTCGCTTCAAATCAATGCGAAGTAGAAGGCTGATCTCCGAATCCACACGAAACAGATTGTTTAGATTCAAATACTTGTAATACACATGATTTAGGTTCAACAGCATGCGAAACAAAACGTGTTAGCTTCAAATCAATGTGAAACACATGATTTAGCTTCAATTCAATGCGAAGTAGAAGGCTTATCTTCGAATCCATGCGAAACAAATGGTTTAAATTCAAATACTTGTGATATACATGATTTAGCTTCAAATGCAGGCGAAACAAACGAGTTAGCTTCAAATCGATGCGAAACACATGATTTATCTTCAAATCAATGCGAGGTAGAAGGCTTATCTTCAAATCCATGCGAATCAAACGGTTTAGCTTCAAATACTTGTGATATACATGTTTTAGCTTCAACTGCATGCGAAACAAACGAGCTAGCCTCAAATCCATGAGAAACACGTGATTCAGGATCAAGTCAACGCGAAGTTGAAGGCTTAGCGTCAAATCCATGCGAAACGAACGAGTTAGCTTCACATACTTGTGAATAGAAGTGATAAGGCTTGAAATGCAGGCGAAACAATCGAGTTAGCTTCAAATCCATGCGAAACACATGACTTAGCTTCAAATCAATACGAAGTAGAATGCTGAGTTTCAAATCCATGCGAATCAAATGTTTTAGCTTCAAATACTTGTGACATACATGATTTAGCTTCAACTGCATGCGAAATAAACGAGTTAGCTTCAAATCCATGCGAAACACATGTTTTAGCATCAAATCAATGCGAAGTAGGAGGCTTATCTTCAAATCCATACGAAACAAATGATTTAGCTTCAAATTCATTCGCAACACATTGTTTAGCACAATATTCTTGCGAAAAAAATTATTCAGCTTCAAATACTTGTGGTACACACGAATTAGCTTCAAATGCTTGGGAAACAAACGAGATAGCTTCAAATCCATGCGAAACACATGAGTTTGCTTCAAATTCATTCGAAACACATGGCTTAGCAGAGTGTTCTCGAGAAACAAATGGTTCAGCTTCAAATACTTGTGATATACATGATTTAGCTTCAACAGCATGCGAAACAAACGAATTAGCTTCAAATCCAAGCGAAACACATGATTTAGCTTCAAATCAATGCGAAGTAGAAGTCTTAGCTTCAAATGCATGCCAATCATACGGTTTAGCTTCAAATACTTGTGGTATACATGGTTCAGCTTCAAGTGCATGCGAAATTAACGAGTTATCTTCAAATGCATACGAAACACAGGATTCAGCTTCAAATCAGTGCGAAGCAGAAGGATTAGATTCAAATCCATGCGAAACGAATGGTTTAGCTTCAAATACTTACGAATATAAGTGATATAGCTTCAAATGCAGGCGACACGGACGAGTTAGCTTCAAATCCAAGCGAAAAACATGATTCAGTATCAAATCAATTCGAAGTAGAAGGCTTAGCTTCAAATCCAGCGAAACGAATGATTTAGCTTCAAATACTTGCGAATATCACTGATATAGCTTCAAATGCAGGCGAAACAAACGAGTTAGCTTTAAATCCATGCAAAAGACATGATTTATATTCAAATCAATGCGAAGTAGAAGGCTTAGTTTGAAACCCATGCGAATCAAGTACTTTAGCTTCAAATATTTATGATATACATGATTTAGCTTCAACTGCTTGAGGAGCAAACGAGTGAACTTCAAATCCATTCAAAACACAGGATTTAGCGTCAAATCCATGCGAAACTCATGATTTAGCTTCAAATCAATGCGAAGTAGAAGGGTTATCTTCGAATCCATGCGAAACAAATGGTTTAGCTTCAAACACTTGTGATATACATGATTTAGCTTCAACTGCATGCGAAACAAACGAGTTAGCTTCAAAAACCATGCGAAACACATGATATAGCTTCAAATCGATGCGAAGTAGAAGGCTTATCTACGAATCCATGCGAAACAAATGGTTTAGTTGCAAATACTTGTGATATACATGATTCAGCATCAACTGCATGCGAAACAAACGAGTTAGCTTCAAATCCATGCGAAACACATGATTTAGCTTCAAATCAATGCGAAGAAGAAGGATTATCTTCGAATCCATGCAAAACAAATGGTTTAGCTTCAAGCAAATTGTGATATACATGATTTAGCTTCAAGTGCATGCGAAATAACCGAGTTAGCTTCAAATCCATGCGAAACACATGATTTAGGTCCAAATCAATGCGAAGCAGAAGGCTGATGTTCGAATACATGCGAAACAAAGGTTTAGCTTCAAATACTTGTGATATACTTGATTTATAGTCAAGTGCATGCGAAACAAACGAGATAGCTTCAAATCCATGCGCAACACATGATTTAGCTTCAAATCAATGCGAAGTAGAAGGGTTATCTTTGAATCCATGCGAAACAAATGGTTTAGCTTCAAACACTTGTGTTATACATGATTTAGCTTGAACTGCATGCGAAACAACGAGTTAGCTTCAAATCCATGCGAAACACATGATTTAGCTTCAATTTAATGCGAAGTAGAAGGCTTAGCTTCAAATCCATGCCAATCAAATGGTTTAGCTTCTAATACTTGTGATATACATGGTTCAGCTTCAAGTGCATGCGAAATAAACGAGTTAGCTTCAAATCTATGCGAAACACATGATTTAGGTCCAAATCAATGCGAAGCAGAAGGCTGTTGTTCGAATCCATGCGAAACAAAGGTTTAGCTTCAAACACCTGTGATATACATGATTTAGCTTCAACTGCATGCGAAACAAACGAGTTAGCTTCAAATCCATGCGATATACATGATTTAGCTTCAAATCAAAGCGAATTAGTAGGGTTATCTACGAATTCTTGCGAAAGAAATGGTTTAGCATCAAATACCAGTGATATACATGATTTAGCTTCTACAGCATGCGAAAAAATCGAGTTAGCTTCAAATCCAAGCGAAACACGTGATTTAGACTCAAATCAATGCGAAGTAGAAGGTTTTGCTTCAAATCCATGCGAAACACATGATTTAGCTTCAAATCAATGCGAAGAAGAGGGGTGATCTTCGAATCCATGCTAATCAAATGGTACATATTCAAATACTTGTGATATACATGATTTAGCTTCAACAGCATGCGAAACAAACTAGTTAGCTTTAAACCAATGCGAAACACATGATTAAACTCCAAATCAATTCGAAGTAGAAGGTTTTGCTTCAAATCCATGCGAAACACATGGTTTAGCTTCAAATCAATGCGAAGAAGAGGGGTGATCTTCGAATCCATGCTAATCAAATGGTACATATTCAAATACTTGTGATATACATGATTTAGCTTCAACTGCATGCGAAACAAACGAGTTAGCTTCAAATCCATGCGAAACAGATGATATAGCTTCAAATCGATGCGGAGTAGAAGGCTTATCTACGAATCCATGCGAAACAAATGGTTTAGCATCAAACACTTGTGTTATACATGATTTAGCTTCAACTGCATGCGAAACAACGAGTTAGCTTCAAATCCATGCGAAACACATGATTTAGCTCCAAATCAATGCGAAGTAGAAGGCATAGCTTCAAATCCATGGGAAACAAATGGTTTAGATTCACATACTTGTGATATACATGATTTAGCTTCAACAACATGCGAAACAAACGTGTAAGCTTCAAATCCATGCGAAACACATGATTTAGCTTCAATTTAAAGCGAAGTAGAAGGCTTAGCTTCAAATCCATGCCAATCAAACGGTTTAGCTTCAAATACTTGTGATATACATGGTTCAGCTTCAAGTGCATGCGAAATAAACGAGTTAGCTTCAAATCCATGCGAAAAACATGATTTAGGTCCAAATCAATGCGAAGCAGAAGGCTGATGTTCGAATCCATGCGAAACAAAGGTTTAGCTTCAAATACTTGTGATATACTTGATTTATATTCAAGTGCATGCGAAACAAACGAGATAGCTTCAAATCCATGCGAGACATATGATTTAACATCAAATCAATGCGAAGTAGAAGGATTATCTTCGAATCCATGCGAAACAAATGGTTTAGATTCAAACACTTGTGATATACAAGATTTAGCTTCAACAGCATGCGAAACAAACGAGTTAGCTTCAAAAACCATGCAAAACACATGATTTAGCTTCAAATCAATGCGAAGTAGAAGGGTTATCTTTGAATCCATGCGAAACAAATGGTTTAGCTTCAAACACTTGTGATATACATGATTTTGCTTCAACTGCACGCTGAACAAACGAGTTAGCTTCAAATCCATGCGAAACACATGATTTAGCTTCAAATCAATGCGAAGAAGAGGGGTGATCTTCGAATCCATGCTAATCAAATGGTTCATATTCAAATACTTGTGATATACATGATTTAGCTTCAACAGCATGCGAAACAAACGAGTTAGCTTCAAATCCAAGCGAAACACATGATTTAGCTTCAATTTAATGCGAAGTAGGAGGCTTAGCTTCAAATCCTTGCCAATCAAACGGTTTAGCTTCAAATACTTGTGATATACTTGATTTAGATTCAAGTGCATGCGAAACAAACTAGTTAGCTTTAAACCCATGCGAAACACATGATTAAACTCCAAATCAATTCGAAGTAGAAGGCTTTGCTTCAAATCCATGCGAAACACATGATTTAGCTTCAAATCAATGCGAAGAAGAGGGGTGATCTTCGAATCCATGCTAATCAAATGGTACATATTCAAATACTTGTGATATACATGATTTAGCTTCAATTTAATGCGAAGTAGAAGGCTTAGCTTCAAATCCATGCCAATCAAATGGTTTAGCTTCTAATACTTGTGATATACATGGTTCAGCTTCAAGTGCATGCGAAATAAACGAGTTAGCTTCAAATCCATGCGAAACACATGATTTAGGTCCAAATCAATGCGAAGCAGAAGGCTGTTGTTCGAATCCATGCGAAACAAAGGTTTAGCTTCAAACACCTGTGATATACATGATTTAGCTTCAACTGCATGCGAAACAAACGAGTTAGCTTCAAATCCATGCGATACACATGATTTAGCTTCAAATCAAAGCGAATTAGTAGGGTTATCTACGAATTCTTGCGAAAGAAATGGTTTAGCATCAAATACCAGTGATATACATGATTTAGCTTCTACTGCATGCGAAAAAATCGAGTTAGCTTCAAATCCAAGCGAAACACGTGATTTAGACTCAAATCAATGCGAAGTAGAAGGTTTTGCTTCAAATCCATGCGAAACACATGATTTAGCTTCAAATCAATGCGAAGAAGAGGGGTGATCTTCGAATCCATGCTAATCAAATGGTACATATTCAAATACTTGTGATATACATGATTTAGCTTCAACAGCATGCGAAACAAACTAGTTAGCTTTAAACCAATGCGAAACACATGATTAAACTCCAAATCAATTCGAAGTAGAAGGTTTTGCTTCAAATCCATGCGAAACACATGGTTTAGCTTCAAATCAATGCGAAGAAGAGGGGTGATCTTCGAATCCATGCTAATCAAATGGTACATATTCAAATACTTGTGATATACATGATTTAGCTTCAACTGCATGCGAAACAAACGAGTTAGCTTCAAATCCATGCGAAACAGATGATATAGCTTCAAATCGATGCGGAGTAGAAGGCTTATCTACGAATCCATGCGAAACAAATGGTTTAGCTGCAAATACTTGTGATATACATGATTCAGCATCAACTGCATGCGAAACAAACGAGTTAGCTTCTAATCCATGCGAAATACATGATTATCTTCAAATCAATGCGAAGAAGAGGGGTGATCTTCGAATCCATGCTAATCAAATGGTTTAGCTTCAAACACTTGTGATATACATGATTTAGCTTCAACTGCTTGCGAAACAACGAGTTAGCTTTAAATCCATGCGAAACACATGATTTAACTCCAAATCAATGCGAAGTAGAAGGCTTTGCTTCAAATCCATGCGAAACACATGATTTAGCTTCAAATCAATGCGAAGTAGAAGAGCTATCTTCGAATCCATGCGAAACAAATGATTTAGCTTCAAACACTTGTGATATACATGATTTAGCTTCAACTGCATGCGAAACAAACGAGTTAGCTTCAAATCCATGCGCAACACATGATTTAGCTTCAAATCAATGCGAAGTAGAAGGGTTATCTTTGAATCCATGCGAAACAAATGGTTTAGCTTCAAACACTTGTGATATACATGATTTAGCTTCAACAGCATGCGAAACAAACGAGTTAGCTTCAAATCCATGCGAAATACATGATTTAGCTTCAAATCAATGCGAAGTAGAAGGGTTATCTTTGAATCCATGCGAAACAAATGGTTTAGCTTCAAACACTAGTGTTATACATGATTTAGCTTCAACTGCATGCGAAACAACGAGTTAGCTTTAAATCCATGCGAAACATATGATTTAACTCCAAATCAATGCGAAGTAGAAGGCATAGCTTCAAATCCATGGGAAACAAATGGTTTAGATTCACATACTTGTGATATACATGATTTAGCTTCAACAGCATGCGAAACAAACGTGTTAGCTTCAAATCCATGCGAAACACATGATTTAGCTTCAATTTAATGCGAAGTAGAAGGCTTAGCTTCAAATCCATGCCAATCAAATGGTTTAGCTTCTAATACTTGTGATATACATGGTTCAGCTTCAAGTGCATGCGAAATAAACGAGTTAGCTTCAAATCTATGCGAAACACATGATTTAGGTCCAAATCAATGCGAAGCAGAAGGCTGTTGTTCGAATCCATGCGAAACAAAGGTTTAGCTTCAAACACCTGTGATATACATGATTTAGCTTCAACTGCATGCGAAACAAACGAGTTAGCTTCAAATCCATGCGATATACATGATTTAGCTTCAAATCAAAGCGAATTAGTAGGGTTATCTACGAATTCTTGCGAAAGAAATGGTTTAGCATCAAATACCAGTGATATACATGATTTAGCTTCTACAGCATGCGAAAAAATCGAGTTAGCTTCAAATCCAAGCGAAACACGTGATTTAGACTCAAATCAATGCGAAGTAGAAGGTTTTGCTTCAAATCCATGCGAAACACATGATTTAGCTTCAAATCAATGCGAAGAAGAGGGGTGATCTTCGAATCCATGCTAATCAAATGGTACATATTCAAATACTTGTGATATACATGATTTAGCTTCAACAGCATGCGAAACAAACTAGTTAGCTTTAAACCAATGCGAAACACATGATTAAACTCCAAATCAATTCGAAGTAGAAGGTTTTGCTTCAAATCCATGCGAAACACATGGTTTAGCTTCAAATCAATGCGAAGAAGAGGGGTGATCTTCGAATCCATGCTAATCAAATGGTACATATTCAAATACTTGTGATATACATGATTTAGCTTCAACTGCATGCGAAACAAACGAGTTAGCTTCAAATCCATGCGAAACAGATGATATAGCTTCAAATCGATGCGGAGTAGAAGGCTTATCTACGAATCCATGCGAAACAAATGGTTTAGCATCAAACACTTGTGTTATACATGATTTAGCTTCAACTGCATGCGAAACAACGAGTTAGCTTCAAATCCATGCGAAACACATGATTTAGCTCCAAATCAATGCGAAGTAGAAGGCATAGCTTCAAATCCATGGGAAACAAATGGTTTAGATTCACATACTTGTGATATACATGATTTAGCTTCAACAACATGCGAAACAAACGTGTAAGCTTCAAATCCATGCGAAACACATGATTTAGCTTCAATTTAAAGCGAAGTAGAAGGCTTAGCTTCAAATCCATGCCAATCAAACGGTTTAGCTTCAAATACTTGTGATATACATGGTTCAGCTTCAAGTGCATGCGAAATAAACGAGTTAGCTTCAAATCCATGCGAAAAACATGATTTAGGTCCAAATCAATGCGAAGCAGAAGGCTGATGTTCGAATCCATGCGAAACAAAGGTTTAGCTTCAAATACTTGTGATATACTTGATTTATATTCAAGTGCATGCGAAACAAACGAGATAGCTTCAAATCCATGCGAGACATATGATTTAACATCAAATCAATGCGAAGTAGAAGGATTATCTTCGAATCCATGCGAAACAAATGGTTTAGATTCAAACACTTGTGATATACAAGATTTAGCTTCAACAGCATGCGAAACAAACGAGTTAGCTTCAAAAACCATGCAAAACACATGATTTAGCTTCAAATCAATGCGAAGTAGAAGGGTTATCTTTGAATCCATGCGAAACAAATGGTTTAGCTTCAAACACTTGTGATATACATGATTTTGCTTCAACTGCACGCTGAACAAACGAGTTAGCTTCAAATCCATGCGAAACACATGATTTAGCTTCAAATCAATGCGAAGAAGAGGGGTGATCTTCGAATCCATGCTAATCAAATGGTTCATATTCAAATACTTGTGATATACATGATTTAGCTTCAACAGCATGCGAAACAAACGAGTTAGCTTCAAATCCAAGCGAAACACATGATTTAGCTTCAATTTAATGCGAAGTAGGAGGCTTAGCTTCAAATCCTTGCCAATCAAACGGTTTAGCTTCAAATACTTGTGATATACTTGATTTAGATTCAAGTGCATGCGAAACAAACTAGTTAGCTTTAAACCCATGCGAAACACATGATTAAACTCCAAATCAATTCGAAGTAGAAGGCTTTGCTTCAAATCCATGCGAAACACATGATTTAGCTTCAAATCAATGCGAAGAAGAGGGGTGATCTTCGAATCCATGCTAATCAAATGGTACATATTCAAATACTTGTGATATACATGATTTAGCTTCCACAGCATGCGAAACAAACTAGTTAGCTTTAAACCAATGCGAAACAAATGATTAAACTCCAAATCAATTCGAAGTAGAAGGTTTTGCTTCAAATCCATGCGAAACACATGATTTAGCTTCAAATCAATGCGAAGAAGAGGGGTGATCTTCGAATCTATGCTAATCAAATGGTACATATTCAAATACTTGTGATATACATGATTTAGCTTCAACTGCATGCGAAACAAACGAGTTAGCTTCAAATCCATGCGAAACAGATGATATAGCTTCAAATCGATGCGGAGTAGAAGGCTTATCTACGAATCCATGCGAAACAAATGGTTTAGCTGCAAATACTTGTGATATACATGATTCAGCATCAACTGCATGCGAAACAAACGAGTTAGCTTCTAATCCATGCGAAATACATGATTTAGCTTCAAATCAATGCGAAGAAGAAGGATTATCTTCGAATCCATGCAAAACAAATGGTTTAGCTTCAAACAAATTGTGATATACATGATTTAGCTTCAAGTGCATGCGAAATAACCGAGTTAGCTTCAAATCCATGCGAAACACATGATTTAGGTCCAAATCAATGCGAAGCAGAAGGCTGATGTTCGAATACATGCGAAACAAAGGTTTAGCTTCAAATACTTGTGATATACTTGATTTATAGTCAAGTGCATGCGAAACAAACGAGATAGCTTCAAATCCATGCGAGACATATGATTTAACATCAAATCAATGCGAAGTAGAAGAGCTATCTTCAAATCCATGTGAATAAAATGGTTTAGCTTCAAATACTTGTGATATACATGATTTAGCTTCAACTGCATGCGAAACAAACGAGTTAGCTTCAAATCCATGCGCAACACATGATTTAGCTTCAAATCAATGCGAAGTAGAAGGGTTATCTTTGAATCCATGCGAAACAAATGGTTTAGCTTCAAACACTTGTGTTATACATGATTTAGCTTCAACTGCATGCGAAACAACGAGTTAGCTTTAAATCCATGCGAAACATATGATTTAACTCCAAATCAATGCGAAGTAGAAGGCATAGCTTCAAATCCATGGGAAACAAATGGTTTAGCTTCAAACACTTGTGATATACATGATTTAGCTTCAACAGCATGCGAAACAAACGAGTTAGCTTCAAATCCATGCGAAATACATGATTTAGCTTCAAATCAATGCGAAGTAGAAGGGTTATCTTTGAATCCATGCGAAACAAATGGTTTAGCTTCAAACACTAGTGTTATACATGATTTAGCTTCAACTGCATGCGAAACAACGAGTTAGCTTTAAATCCATGCGAAACATATGATTTAACTCCAAATCAATGCGAAGTAGAAGGCATAGCTTCAAATCCATGGGAAACAAATGGTTTAGATTCACATACTTGTGATATACATGATTTAGCTTCAACAGCATGCGAAACAAACGTGTTAGCTTCAAATCCATGCGAAACACATGATTTAGCTTCAATTTAATGCGAAGTAGAAGGCTTAGCTTCAAATCCATGCCAATCAAATGGTTTAGCTTCTAATACTTGTGATATACATGGTTCAGCTTCAAGTGCATGCGAAATAAACGAGTTAGCTTCAAATCCATGCGAAACACATGATTTAGGTCCAAATCAATGCGAAGCAGAAGGCTGTTGTTCGAATCCATGCGAAACAAAGGTTTAGCTTCAAACATCTGTGATATACATGATTTAGCTTCAACTGCATGCGAAACAAACGAGTTAGCTTCAAATCCATGCGATACACATGATTTAGCTTCAAATCAAAGCGAATTAGTAGGGTTATCTACGAATTCTTGCGAAAGAAATGGTTTAGCATCAAATACCAGTGATATACATGATTTAGCTTCTACTGCATGCGAAAAAATCGAGTTAGCTTCAAATCCAAGCGAAACACGTGATTTAGACTCAAATCAATGCGAAGTAGAAGGTTTTGCTTCAAATCCATGCGAAACACATGATTTAGCTTCAAATCAATGCGAAGAAGAGGGGTGATCTTCGAATCCATGCTAATCAAATGGTACATATTCAAATACTTGTGATATACATGATTTAGCTTCAACAGCATGCGAAACAAACTAGTTAGCTTTAAACCAATGCGAAACACATGATTAAACTCCAAATCAATTCGAAGTAGAAGGTTTTGCTTCAAATCCATGCGAAACACATGGTTTAGCTTCAAATCAATGCGAAGAAGAGGGGTGATCTTCGAATCCATGCTAATCAAATGGTACATATTCAAATACTTGTGATATACATGATTTAGCTTCAACTGCATGCGAAACAAACGAGTTAGCTTCAAATCCATGCGAAACAGATGATATAGCTTCAAATCGATGCGGAGTAGAAGGCTTATCTACGAATCCATGCGAAACAAATGGTTTAGCTGCAAATACTTGTGATATACATGATTCAGCATCAACTGCATGCGAAACAAACGAGTTAGCTTCTAATCCATGCGAAACACATGATTTAACTCCAAATCAATGCGAAGTAGAAGGCTTTGCTTCAAATCCATGCGAAACACATGATTTAGCTTCAAATCAATGCGAAGTAGAAGAGCTATCTTCGAATCCATGCGAAACAAATGATTTAGCTTCAAACACTTGTGATATACATGATTTAGCTTCAACTGCATGCGAAACAAACGAGTTAGCTTCAAATCCATGCGCAACACATGATTTAGCTTCAAATCAATGCGAAGTAGAAGGGTTATCTTTGAATCCATGCGAAACAAATGGTTTAGCTTCAAACACTTGTGATATACATGATTTAGCTTCAACAGCATGCGAAACAAACGAGTTAGCTTCAAATCCATGCGAAATACATGATTTAGCTTCAAATCAATGCGAAGTAGAAGGGTTATCTTTGAATCCATGCGAAACAAATGGTTTAGCTTCAAACACTAGTGTTATACATGATTTAGCTTCAACTGCATGCGAAACAACGAGTTAGCTTTAAATCCATGCGAAACATATGATTTAACTCCAAATCAATGCGAAGTAGAAGGCATAGCTTCAAATCCATGGGAAACAAATGGTTTAGATTCACATACTTGTGATATACATGATTTAGCTTCAACAGCATGCGAAACAAACGTGTTAGCTTCAAATCCATGCGAAACACATGATTTAGCTTCAATTTAATGCGAAGTAGAAGGCTTAGCTTCAAATCCATGCCAATCAAATGGTTTAGCTTCTAATACTTGTGATATACATGGTTCAGCTTCAAGTGCATGCGAAATAAACGAGTTAGCTTCAAATCCATGCGAAACACATGATTTAGGTCCAAATCAATGCGAAGCAGAAGGCTGTTGTTCGAATCCATGCGAAACAAAGGTTTAGCTTCAAACACCTGTGATATACATGATTTAGCTTCAACTGCATGCGAAACAAACGAGTTAGCTTCAAATCCATGCGATACACATGATTTAGCTTCAAATCAAAGCGAATTAGTAGGGTTATCTACGAATTCTTGCGAAAGAAATGGTTTAGCATCAAATACCAGTGATATACATGATTTAGCTTCTACTGCATGCGAAAAAATCGAGTTAGCTTCAAATCCAAGCGAAACACGTGATTTAGACTCAAATCAATGCGAAGTAGAAGGTTTTGCTTCAAATCCATGCGAAACACATGATTTAGCTTCAAATCAATGCGAAGAAGAGGGGTGATCTTCGAATCCATGCTAATCAAATGGTACATATTCAAATACTTGTGATATACATGATTTAGCTTCAACAGCATGCGAAACAAACTAGTTAGCTTTAAACCAATGCGAAACACATGATTAAACTCCAAATCAATTCGAAGTAGAAGGTTTTGCTTCAAATCCATGCGAAACACATGGTTTAGCTTCAAATCAATGCGAAGAAGAGGGGTGATCTTCGCATCCATGCTAATCAAATGGTACATATTCAAATACTTGTGATATACATGATTTAGCTTCAACTGCATGCGAAACAAACGAGTTAGCTTCAAATCCATGCGAAACAGATGATATAGCTTCAAATCGATGCGGAGTAGAAGGCTTATCTACGAATCCATGCGAAACAAATGGTTTAGCTGCAAATACTTGTGATATACATGATTCAGCATCAACTGCATGCGAAACAAACGAGTTAGCTTCTAATCCATGCGAAATACATGATTATCTTCAAATCAATGCGAAGAAGAGGGGTGATCTTCGAATCCATGCTAATCAAATGGTTTAGCTTCAAACACTTGTGATATACATGATTTAGCTTCAACTGCTTGCGAAACAACGAGTTAGCTTTAAATCCATGCGAAACACATGATTTAACTCCAAATCAATGCGAAGTAGAAGGCTTTGCTTCAAATCCATGCGAAACACATGATTTAGCTTCAAATCAATGCGAAGTAGAAGAGCTATCTTCGAATCCATGCGAAACAAATGATTTAGCTTCAAACACTTGTGATATACATGATTTAGCTTCAACTGCATGCGAAACAAACGAGTTAGCTTCAAATCCATGCGCAACACATGATTTAGCTTCAAATCAATGCGAAGTAGAAGGGTTATCTTTGAATCCATGCGAAACAAATGGTTTAGCATCAAACACTTGTGTTATACATGATTTAGCTTCAACTGCATGCGAAACAACGAGTTAGCTTTAAATCCATGCGAAACACATGATTTAGCTCCAAATCAATGCGAAGTAGAAGGCATAGCTTCAAATCCATGGGAATAAAATGGTTTATCTTCAAATACTTGTGGTATGCATGACTTATCTTCAACTGCATGCGAAACAAACGAGTTAGCTTCAAATCCATGCGAAACACATGATTTAGCTCCAAATCAATGCGAAGTAGAAGGCATAGCTTCAAATCCATGGGAAACAAATGGTTTAGATTCACATACTTGTGATATACATGATTTAGCTTCAACAACATGCGAAACAAACGTGTAAGCTTCAAATCCATGCGAAACACATGATTTAGCTTCAATTTAAAGCGAAGTAGAAGGCTTAGCTTCAAATCCATGCCAATCAAACGGTTTAGCTTCAAATACTTGTGATATACATGGTTCAGCTTCAAGTGCATGCGAAATAAACGAGTTAGCTTCAAATCCATGCGAAAAACATGATTTAGGTCCAAATCAATGCGAAGCAGAAGGCTGATGTTCGAATCCATGCGAAACAAAGGTTTAGCTTCAAATACTTGTGATATACTTGATTTATATTCAAGTGCATGCGAAACAAACGAGATAGCTTCAAATCCATGCGAGACATATGATTTAACATCAAATCAATGCGAAGTAGAAGGATTATCTTCGAATCCATGCGAAACAAATGGTTTAGATTCAAACACTTGTGATATACAAGATTTAGCTTCAACAGCATGCGAAACAAACGAGTTAGCTTCAAAAACCATGCAAAACACATGATTTAGCTTCAAATCAATGCGAAGTAGAAGGGTTATCTTTGAATCCATGCGAAACAAATGGTTTAGCTTCAAACACTTGTGATATACATGATTTTGCTTCAACTGCACGCTGAACAAACGAGTTAGCTTCAAATCCATGCGAAACACATGATTTAGCTTCAAATCAATGCGAAGAAGAGGGGTGATCTTCGAATCCATGCTAATCAAATGGTTCATATTCAAATACTTGTGATATACATGATTTAGCTTCAACAGCATGCGAAACAAACGAGTTAGCTTCAAATCCAAGCGAAACACATGATTTAGCTTCAATTTAATGCGAAGTAGGAGGCTTAGCTTCAAATCCTTGCCAATCAAACGGTTTAGCTTCAAATACTTGTGATATACTTGATTTAGATTCAAGTGCATGCGAAACAAACTAGTTAGCTTTAAACCCATGCGAAACACATGATTAAACTCCAAATCAATTCGAAGTAGAAGGCTTTGCTTCAAATCCATGCGAAACACATGATTTAGCTTCAAATCAATGCGAAGAAGAGGGGTGATCTTCGAATCCATGCTAATCAAATGGTACATATTCAAATACTTGTGATATACATGATTTAGCTTCAACAGCATGCGAAACAAACTAGTTAGCTTTAAACCAATGCGAAACAAATGATTAAACTCCAAATCAATTCGAAGTAGAAGGTTTTGCTTCAAATCCATGCGAAACACATGATTTAGCTTCAAATCAATGCGAAGAAGAGGGGTGATCTTCGAATCTATGCTAATCAAATGGTACATATTCAAATACTTGTGATATACATGATTTAGCTTCAACTGCATGCGAAACAAACGAGTTAGCTTCAAATCCATGCGAAACAGATGATATAGCTTCAAATCGATGCGGAGTAGAAGGCTTATCTACGAATCCATGCGAAACAAATGGTTTAGCTGCAAATACTTGTGATATACATGATTCAGCATCAACTGCATGCGAAACAAACGAGTTAGCTTCTAATCCATGCGAAATACATGATTTAGCTTCAAATCAATGCGAAGAAGAAGGATTATCTTCGAATCCATGCAAAACAAATGGTTTAGCTTCAAACAAATTGTGATATACATGATTTAGCTTCAAGTGCATGCGAAATAACCGAGTTAGCTTCAAATCCATGCGAAACACATGATTTAGGTCCAAATCAATGCGAAGCAGAAGGCTGATGTTCGAATACATGCGAAACAAAGGTTTAGCTTCAAATACTTGTGATATACTTGATTTATAGTCAAGTGCATGCGAAACAAACGAGATAGCTTCAAATCCATGCGAGACATATGATTTAACATCAAATCAATGCGAAGTAGAAGGCATAGCTTCAAATCCATGTGAATAAAATGGTTTAGCTTCAAATACTTGTGATATACATGATTTAGCTTCAACTGCATGCGAAACAAACGAGTTAGCTTCAAATCCATGCGCAACACATGATTTAGCTTCAAATCAATGCGAAGTAGAAGGGTTATCTTTGAATCCATGCGAAACAAATGGTTTAGCTTCAAACACTTGTGTTATACATGATTTAGCTTCAACTGCATGCGAAACAACGAGTTAGCTTTAAATCCATGCGAAACATATGATTTAACTCCAAATCAATGCGAAGTAGAAGGCATAGCTTCAAATCCATGGGAAACAAATGGTTTAGCTTCAAACACTTGTGATATACATGATTTAGCTTCAACAGCATGCGAAACAAACGAGTTAGCTTCAAATCCATGCGAAATACATGATTTAGCTTCAAATCAATGCGAAGTAGAAGGGTTATCTTTGAATCCATACGAAACAAATGGTTTAGCTTCAAACACTAGTGTTATACATGATTTAGCTTCAACTGCATGCGAAACAACGAGTTAGCTTTAAATCCATGCGAAACATATGATTTAACTCCAAATCAATGCGAAGTAGAAGGCATAGCTTCAAATCCATGGGAAACAAATGGTTTAGATTCACATACTTGTGATATACATGATTTAGCTTCAACAGCATGCGAAACAAACGTGTTAGCTTCAAATCCATGCGAAACACATGATTTAGCTTCAATTTAATGCGAAGTAGAAGGCTTAGCTTCAAATCCATGCCAATCAAATGGTTTAGCTTCTAATACTTGTGATATACATGGTTCAGCTTCAAGTGCATGCGAAATAAACGAGTTAGCTTCAAATCCATGCGAAACACATGATTTAGGTCCAAATCAATGCGAAGCAGAAGGCTGTTGTTCGAATCCATGCGAAACAAAGGTTTAGCTTCAAACACCTGTGATATACATGATTTAGCTTCAACTGCATGCGAAACAAACGAGTTAGCTTCAAATCCATGCGATACACATGATTTAGCTTCAAATCAAAGCGAATTAGTAGGGTTATCTACGAATTCTTGCGAAAGAAATGGTTTAGCATCAAATACCAGTGATATACATGATTTAGCTTCTACTGCATGCGAAAAAATCGAGTTAGCTTCAAATCCAAGCGAAACACGTGATTTAGACTCAAATCAATGCGAAGTAGAAGGTTTTGCTTCAAATCCATGCGAAACACATGATTTAGCTTCAAATCAATGCGAAGAAGAGGGGTGATCTTCGAATCCATGCTAATCAAATGGTACATATTCAAATACTTGTGATATACATGATTTAGCTTCAACAGCATGCGAAACAAACTAGTTAGCTTTAAACCAATGCGAAACACATGATTAAACTCCAAATCAATTCGAAGTAGAAGGTTTTGCTTCAAATCCATGCGAAACACATGGTTTAGCTTCAAATCAATGCGAAGAAGAGGGGTGATCTTCGAATCCATGCTAATCAAATGGTACATATTCAAATACTTGTGATATACATGATTTAGCTTCAACTGCATGCGAAACAAACGAGTTAGCTTCAAATCCATGCGAAACAGATGATATAGCTTCAAATCGATGCGGAGTAGAAGGCTTATCTACGAATCCATGCGAAACAAATGGTTTAGCTGCAAATACTTGTGATATACATGATTCAGCATCAACTGCATGCGAAACAAACGAGTTAGCTTCTAATCCATGCGAAATACATGATTATCTTCAAATCAATGCGAAGAAGAGGGGTGATCTTCGAATCCATGCTAATCAAATGGTTTAGCTTCAAACACTTGTGATATACATGATTTAGCTTCAACTGCTTGCGAAACAACGAGTTAGCTTTAAATCCATGCGAAACACATGATTTAACTCCAAATCAATGCGAAGTAGAAGGCTTAGCTTCAAATCCATGCGAAACAAATTGTTTAGCTTCAAATACTTGTGATATACATGATTTAGCTTCAACTGCATGCCAAACAACGAGTTAGCTGCAAATCGAAGCGAAACACATGATTTAGCTTCAAATCAATGCCAAGTAGATGGCTTATCTTCAAATCCAGGCGAAGAAAATGATATTCCTTCAAATACTTGCGGTTTAAATGAAATAGCTTCAAATGCAGTCGAAACAAACGAGTTAGCTTTAAATCCATGCGAAACACATGATTTAGCTTCAAATCAATGCGCGACACATGATTTAGATTAATATCAAAGCGAAGTAGATGGCTTATCTTCAAATCCTAGCGGAACACTTGATTTAGCTTCGAATCAATGCGAAGTAGAAGGCTTCGCTTCAAATCCAAGCGAAATAAATGAGTTACCTTCAAATACTTGTGATATAAATGAAATAGATTGAAATGCATGCGAAACAAACGAGTTTGCTTCAAATCCAAGCGAAAAACATGATTTAGTATCAAGTCAACCCGAAGTAGAAGGCTTAGCTTCTAATCCATGCGAAACAAATGGTTTAGCTTCAAATACTTGTGATATACATGATTTATATTCAACAGCAAGCGAAACAAACGAGTTAGCTTCAAATCCAAGCGAAACACAACATTTATATTCACATCAATGCGAAGTAGAAGGCTTCGCTTCAAATCCAAGCGAAATAAATGAGTTACCTTCAAATACTTGTGATATAAATGAAATAGATTGAAATGCCTGCGAAACAAACGAGTTTGCGTCAAATCCAAGCGAAAAACATGATTTAGTATCAAGTCAACCCGAAGTAGAAGGCTTAGCTTCTAATCCATGCGAAACAAATGGTTTAGCTTCAAATACTTGTGATATACATGATTTATATTCAACAGCAAGCGAAACAAACGAGTTATATTCACATCAATGCGAAGTAGAAGGAATAGCTTCAAATCCATGCCAATCAAACGGTTTAGCTTCAAATACTTGTGTTATTCTTGATTTAGATTCAAGTGCTTACGAAACAAACGAGTTAGCTTCAAATCCAAGCGAAACACGTGATTTAACGTCAAATCAATACGAAGAAGAAGGCTTATCTACAAATACATGCGAAACAAATTGTTTAGCTTCCAATACTTGTGATATACATGATTTAGCTTCAACTGCATGCCAAACAACAAGTTAGCTGCAAATCCAAGGGAAACACATGATGTAGCTTCAAATCCATGCGAAACACATGGTTTAGCTTGAAATCAACGCGAAGTAGAAGGCTTAGCTTCAAATCCATGCGGACTGAATGAATAAGTTTCAAATACTTGTGATATACAAGACTGAGCTTCAACTGCATGCGAAACAAACGAGTTAGCTTCAAATCCAATCGAAACACATAATTTAGCTTCAAATCCATGCGAAACACAGAATGTAGCATCAAATCAATGAGAAGTAGAAGGCTTAGCTTCAAATCCATGCGAAACGAATGGTTTATCTTCAAATACTTGTGATATACATAATTTAGCTTCAACTGCATGCGTTGCAATCGAGTTAGCATCAAATACAAGCGAAACACATGATTTAGCTTCAAATCAATGCGAAGTAGATGGCTTATCTTCAAATCCAGGCGAAGAAAATGATTTTCCTTCAAATACTTGCGGTTTAAATGAAATAGCTTCAAATGCAGGCGAAACAAACGAGTTAGCTTTAAATCCATGCGAAACACATGATTTAGCTTCAAATCAATGCGAGACACATGATTTAGATTCAAATCAAAGCGAAGTAGACGGCTTATTTGAAATCCTATCGGAACACTTGATTTAGCTTCGAATCAATGCGAAGTAGAAGGCTTGGCTTCAAATCCATGCGAAACAAATGGTTGAGATTCAAATACTTGTTTTGTACATGATTTAGCTTCAACAGCATGCGAAACCAGCGAGTTAGCTTCAAATCCAAGCGAAAGATATGATTTAGCTTCAAATCAATGCGAAGTAGTAGGCTTCGCTTCAAATCCAAGCGAAATAAATGAGTTACCTTCAAATACTTGTGATATAAATGAAATAGATTGAAATGCATGCGAAACAAACGAGCTTGCTTCAAATCCAAGCGAAAAACATGATTTAGTATCAAGTCAACCCGAAGTAGAAGGCTTAGCTTCTAATCCATGCGAAACAAATGGTTTAGCTTCAAATACTTGTGATATACATGATTTATATTCAACAGCAAGCGAAACAAACGAGTTAGCTTCGAATCCAAGCGAAACACATCATTTATATTCACATCAATGCGAAGTAGAAGGAATAGCTTCAAATCCATGCCAATCAAACGGTTTAGCATCAAATACTTGTGTTATTCTTGATTTTGATTCAAGTGCTTACGAAACAAACGAGTTAGCTTCAAATCCATGCGAAACCCATGATTTCTCTTCAAATCAATGCGGAATAGAAGATATAGCTTCAAATGCATGCGAAACACATGATTTAGCTTCAAATCAATGCGAAGTAGAAGGTTTAGCTTGGAATCTATGCGAAACAAATGATTTAGCTTCTAATACTTGCAAAATAAATGATTTAGCTTCAACTGCATGCGAAGCAAACGAGTTAGATTGAAATCCATACGAATCACATGACTTAGCTTCAAATCAATGCGAAGTAGAAGGTTTAGCTTCGAATCCATGCGAAACAAATGATTTAGCTCCAAATACTTGCGATATGTATGATTTAGCTGCAACTGGAAGCGAAACAAGCGAGTTAGCTTCAAATCCATGCGAAACCCATGATTTCTCTTCGAATCAATGCGAAGTGGAAGGTTTAGCTTCGAATCCATTCGAAACAAATGATTTAGCTTCTAATACTTACGATATAAATTATTTAGCTTCTACTGTAAGCGAAACAAGCGAGTTAGCTTCAAATCCAAGCGAAACACATGATTTAATTTCAAATTAATACGAAGAAGAAGGCTTAGCTTCAAATCCATGCGAAACAAATGGTTTAGCTTGAAATACTTGTGACATAAACGATATAGCTTCAAATGCATGCGTAACAAACGAGTTAGCTTCACATTCATTCGAAACACATGATTTAGCCTCAAATCAATGCGATGTAGAAGGTTTAGCTTCAAGTCAATGCGAAACAAATGATTTAGCTCCAAATACTTGCGATATAAATGATTTAGATTCAACTGCATGCGAAACAAACGAGTTAGCTTCAAATCCATGCGAAACACACGATTTAACTTCAAATCAGTGCGAAGTAGAAGGCTTATCTACAAATCCATGCGAAACAAATGCTTTATCTTCATATACTTGTGAAATACATGATTTAGTTCAAATGCTGGCGAAACAAACGAGTGAGGTTCAAATCCATGCGAATCACATGATTTAGCTTCAAATCAATGCGAAGTAGAAGCTTCAAATACATGAGCGACAAATGGTTCAGCTTCAAATATTTGTGACATACATGATTTAGCTTCAACAGCATGCGAAACAAGAGATTTAGCTTCAAGTCAATGCGAAGTAGAAGGCTTATCTACAAATCCATGCGAAACAAATGCTTTAGCTTCATATACTTGTGATATACATGATTTAGTTCAAATGCAGGCGAAACAAACGAGTGAGGTTCAAATCCATGCGAATCACATGATTTAGCTTCAAATCAATGCGAAGTAGAAGCTTCAAATACATGAGCAACAAATGGTTCAGCTTCAAATACTTGTGATGTGCATGATTTAGCTTCAAATGCAAGCGAAACGAACGAGTTAGCTTCAAATCCATGCGAAACACATGATTTTGCTTCTTATCAATGCGAAGTAGAAGGCTGATCTTCGAATCCATGCGAAACAAATGGTTTATGTTCAAATACTTGTGATAAACATGATTTAGCTTCAACTGCATGCGAATCAAGCGAGTTAGCTTCAAATCCAAGAGAAACACATGATTTAACTTCAAATCAATGCGAAGTAGAAGGCTTAGCTTCAAATCCATGCGAACTGAATGATTAAGTTTCAAATACTTGTGATATACGTAATTTAGCTTCAACTGCATGCGAAACAAACGAGTTATCGTCAAATCCAATCGAAACACATAATTTAGCTTCAAATCCATGCGAAACACATAATTTAGCATCAAATCAATGCGAAGTAGAAGGCTTAGCTTCAAATCCTTGCGAACCGAATGATTCAGCTTCAAATGCTTGCGAATATAAGTAATATAGCTTCAACTGCATGCGAAACAGACGAGTTATTTTGAAATCCATGCGAAACACATGATTTAGCTTCAAATCAATGCGAATTAGAAGGCTTAGCTTCAAATCCATGCGAAACGAATTATTTGGCTTCAAATACTTGCGAATATAAGTGATATAGATTCAAGTGAATGAAATAACTTCAAATGCAGACGAACGATCGAGTTATCTTCAAATTCATGCGAAACACATGATTTAGCTTCAAATCAGTTCGACGTAGAAGGCACAGCTTCAAATCCAAGCGAAACAAATGGTTTAGATTCAGAAACTTGTGATAAACATGATTTAGCTTCAACTGCATGCGATACAAACGAGTTAGCTTCAAATCCATGCGAAACACATGATTTAGCTTTAAATCAATACGAGGTAGATGGCTGATCTTCGAATCCATGCGAAACAAATGGTTTAGATTCAAATACTTGTTTGATACATTATTTAGCTTCAATTGCATGCGAAACAAACGAGTTAGCGTCAAATCCAAGCGAAACACATGATTTCGCTTCAAATCAATGCGAAGTAGAAGGATTATTTTGAAATCCATGCGAATCAAATGATTGAGCTTCAAATACTTGGGATATACATGATTCAGCTTCAACTGCATGCGTAACAAACGAGTTAGCTTCAAATCTATGCGAAACACATGATTTAGCTTCAAATTCATTCCAAACACATGGTTTAGCCTGATATTCGTGCGAAACAAATGGTTCAGCTTCAAATACTTGTGACAAACATGATTTAGCTTCAACTGCATGTGAAACGAACGTGTTAGCTTCAAATTCAAGAGAAACACATGATTCAGTTTCAAATAAAAGCGAAGTAGATGGCATAGCATCAAATCCATGCGAATCAAATGGTGTAGCTTCAAATACTTGTGATATACATGATTTAGCTTCAACTGCATGCGATACAAACGATTAGCTTCAAATCCATGCGAAACAAATGATTTAGCTTCAAACAATTGCGATATAAGTGATATAGCTTCAAATGCAGACGAAACAAATGTGTTGGCTTCAAATCCAAGCGAAACACATGATTTAACTTCAAATCAATGCGAAGTAGAAGGCTTATCTTCGAATCCATGCGAAACAAATGGTTTAGCTTCAAATACCTGTGATATACATGATTTAGCATCAAATTCAGGCGAAATAAACGAGTTAGCTTCAAATCCATGCGAAACACATGATATAGTGTCAAATTCATGAGAAACACATGGTTCAGCTTAATATTCATGCGAAACAGATGGTTTAGATTCAGATACTTGTGATAAACGTGATTTAGCTTCAACTGCATGCGAATCAAACGAGTTAGCTGCAAATCCATGCAAATCACATGATTTAGCCTCAAATCAATGCGAAGTAGAAGGCTTAGGTTCAAATCCATGCGAAACGAATAATTGACATTCAAATACTTGCGAATATATGTGATATAGCTTCAAATGCTGGCGAAACAAACGAATTAGCTTCAAATCCATGCAAAACACATGATTTAGATTCAAATCAATGCGAAGTAGATGGCTTAGCTTCAAATCCGTGCGAATCAAATGGTTTAGTTTCAAATGCTTGTGATATACATGATTTAGCTTCAACTACATGCGAAAGAAACGAGTTATCTTCAAATACAAGCGAAACACATGATTCAGCTTCAAATCAATGCGAAGTAGACGGCGTGGTTTCAAATCCAAGCGTAACAAATGGTTCAGCTTCAAATACTTGTGATATACATGATTTAGCTTCAACTGCATGTGGAACAAACGAGTTAGCTTCAAATCCAAGCGAATCACATGATTTAGCTTCATATTAATGCGATGTTGATGGTTTAGCTTCAAATCCATGATAAACAAATGATTTAGCTTCAGATACTTACGATATAAGTGATCTAGCTTCAAATGCAGGCGAAAAAAACGAGTTAGCTTCTAATCTATGCGAAACACGTGATTTAGCTTCAAATCAATGCGAACTAGAAGACAGATCTTCGAATCCATGCGAAGCAAATGGTTTAGTTACAAATACTTGTGATATGCGTGATTTTGCTTCAACAGCAAGCGAATCAAACGAGTTAGCTTCGAATCCATGCGTAATGCATGATTAAACTTCAAATCAATGCGAAGTAGAAGGCTTAGCTTCAAATCCAGGCGAAACAAATGGTATAGCTTCAAATGCTTGTGATATACATGATTTAGCTTCAACTGCATGTGGAACAAACGAGTTAGCTTCAAATCCAAGCGAAACACATGATTTCGATTCAAATCAATGCGAAGTAGAAGGCTTAGCATCAAATCCATGGGAAACAAATGGTTTAGCATCAAATAATTGTGATGTACATGATTTACCTTCAACTGCATGTGAAACAATCGAGTTAGCTTCAAATGCATGCGAAACACATGATTTAGCTTGAAATCAATGCGAAGTAGAAGGCTTGTCTTCGAATCCATGCAAAACTAATGATTTAGGTTCAAATACTTGTGATATACATGATTTAGATTCAAATGCAGGCGAAACAACCGAGTTAGTTTCAAATCCGTGCGAAACTCGTGATTTAGCTTAATATTCATGCGAAGCAAATGGTTTAGCTTCAAATAATTGTGATATACATAATTTAGCTTCTACTGCATGCGAAGCAAGCGAGTTAGCTTCAAATGCAAGCTAAACAAATGATTTAGCTCAAATCAATGCGAAGTAGAAGGCTTATCTTCGAATCCATGCGAAACAAATGGTTTAGCTTCAAATACCTGTGATATACATGATTTAGCATCAAATGCAGGCGAAGAAAACGAGTTAGCTACAAATGCATGCGAAATACATGATTTACCTTCAAATTCATTCGTAACACATGGTTTAGCTTAATATTCATGAGTAGCAAATGGTTCAGCTGCAAATAGTTGTGATATACATGATTTACATTCAACTGCATGCGAAACAATCGAGTTAGCTTCAAATCCATGCGAAACACATGATTTAGCTTCAAATCAATGCGAAGTAGAAGGTTTATCTTCAAATCCATGCGAATCAAATGATTTAGTTTCAAATAATTGTGATATACATGATTTAGCTTCAACTGCATGCGAAACAAACGAGTTAGTTCAAATCCATGCGAAACACATGATTTAGCTTGAAATCATTACGAGGTAGATGGCTGATCTTCGAATCCATGCGAAACAAATGCTTGAGCTTGAAATACTTGTTTGATACATTATTTAGCTTCAATTACATGCGAAACAAACGAGTTAGCTTGAAATCCAAGCGAAACACATGATTTAGCTTCAAATCAATGCGAAGTAGAAGGCTGATCTTCGAATCCTTGCGAAACAAATGGTTTAGCTTCAAATAATTGTGATATACATGATTTAGCTTCAACTGCATGCGAAACAAACGAGTTAGTTTCAAATCCATGCGAAACACATGATTTAGCTTCAAATCATTACGAGGTAGATGGCTGATCTTCGAATCCATGCGACACAAATGCTTGAGCTTGAAATACTTGTTTGATACATTATTTAGCTTCAATTACATGCGAAACAAACGAGTTAGCTTGAAATCCAAGCGAAACACATGATTTAGCTTCAAATCAATGCGAAGTAGAAGGCTGATCTTCGAATCCTTGCGAAACAAATGGTTTAGCTTCAAATACTTGTGATATACATGATTTAGATTCAACAGCATGCAAAACTAACGAGTTAGCTTCAAATCCATGCGAAACACATGATTTAGCTTCAAATCAATTCGAAGTAGAAGGCTTATCTTCAAATCCATGCGAATCAAATGGTTTAGATTAAAATCAATGCGAAGTAGAAGGCTTATTTTGAAATCCATGCGAATCAAATGGTTTAGCTTCAAATAATTGTGATAGACGTGATTTAGCTTCAACTGCATGCGATACAAACGAGTTAGCTTCAAATCCATGCGAAACACATGATTTAGTTTTAAATCAATACGAGGTAGATGGCTGATCTTCGAAGCCATGCGAAACAAATGGTTTAGATTCAAATACTTGTTTGATACATTATCTAGCTTCAATTACATGCGAAACAAACGAGTTAGCTTGAAATGCAAGCGAAACACATGATTTACCTTCAGATCAATGGGAAGAAGAAGGCTTATTTTGAAATCCATGCGAATCAAATCGTTTAGCTTCAAATAATTGTGATATACATGATTTAGCTTCAACTGCATTGCGAAACAAACTAGTTAGTTTCAAATCCAAGCGAAACACATGATTTAGATTCAAATCAATGCGAAACACATGATTTGGCTTCAAATCAATGCGAAGTAGAAGGGTTATCTTCGAATCCATGCGAAACAAATGCTTTAGCTTCAAACACTTGTGATATACATGATTTAGCTTCAACTGCATGCGAAACAAACGAGATAGCTTCAAATCCATGCGAAACATATGATCTAAGATCAAATCAATGCGAAGTAGAAGGCTTAGCTTCAAGTTAATAAGAAACAAATCAATAATCTTCAGATAATTGCGATATAAGTGGTGTAGCTTCAAATGCAGGCGAAGCAAATGAGTTTGCTTCCAATGCATGCGAACCACATGATTTAGCTTCAAATCAATGCGAAGTAGAAGGCTTATCATCAAATCCATGCGAATCAAACGGGTTAGCTTCAAACACTTGCGACATACATGATTTAGATTCAACTGCATGCAAAACAAACGAGTAAGCTTCCAATCCATGCAAAACACATGATTTAGCTTCAAATCAATGCGAAGTAGAAGGCTTAGCTTCAAATACATGAGAAACATATGGTTAGCTTCAAATCAATTGGAAGTAGAAGGCTTAGCTTCAAATCCAAGTGAAACACATGATTTGCATTCAACTCAATGCGAAGTAGAAGCCTTAGCTTCAAATCCTTGCGAAACGAATGGTTTAGCTTCAAATCCATGCTAAACACGTGATTTAGCTACAAATCAGTGCGAAGAAGAAGGGTGATCTTCGAATCCATGCAAAACAAATGGTTTAGCTTCAAACACTTGTGATAGACATGATTTAGCTTCAACTGCATGCAAAACAAACTAGTAAGCTTCAAATCCATGCGAAACAAATGATTTGGATTCAACTCAATGCGAAGTAGAAGGCTTAGCTTCAAATCCATGCGAAACGAATGATTTCGCTTCAAATACTTGTGACATAAATGATTTAGATTCAACTGCATGCGAGACAAACGAGTTGGGTTCCAATCCATGCGAAACACAGGATTTATATTCAAATGAATGGGAAGTAGAAGGCTGATCTTCGAATCCATGCGAATCAAACGGCTTCGCTTCAAACACTTGTGATATACATGATTTTGCTTCAACTGCATGCAAAACAAACGAGTAAGCTTCAAATCCATGCAAAACACATGATTTAGCTTCAAATCAATGCGAAGCAGAAGTCTGATATCCGAATCCATGCGAAACAAATGGTTTAGCTTCAAATACTTGTGATATACATGATTTAGCTTCATATGCAGGCGAAACGAACGAGTTAGCTTCAAATCCATGCGAAACACATGATTTAGCTTCAAATCAATGCGAAGTAGAAGGCTTAGCTTCAAGTTAATGAGAAACAAATCAATAATCTTCAGATAATTGCGATATAAGTGGTATAGCTTCAAATGCAGGCGAAGCAAATGAGTTTGCTTCCAATCCATGCGAACCACATGATTTAGCTTCAAATCAATGCGAAGTAGAAGGCTTATCATCAAATCCATGCGAATCAAACGGGTTAGCTTCAAACACTTTGATATACATGATTTAGCTTCAACTGCATGCAAAACAAACGAGTAAGCTTCAAATCCATGCGAAACACATGATTTAGCTTCAAATCAATGCGAAGCAGTAGTCTGATCTTCGAATCCATGCGAAACAAACGGTTCAGATTAAATTACTTGTGATATACATGATTTAGCTTCAACAGCATGCGAAACAAACGAGTTAGCTTCAAATCCAGTGAAAAATATGATTTAACGTCAAATCGACGTGAAGTAGAAGGCTTAGCTTCAAATCCAAGCGAAACAAATTATTTAGCTTCAAATCAATGCGAAGTAGAAGGCGTTGTTTCAAATCCATGCGCAACAAATTGTTTAGCTTCAAATACTTGTGATATACATGATTTAGCTTCAACTGCATGCGAAACAAACGTGTTAGCTTCAAATCCAAGCGGAAAACATAATTTAGCATCAAGTCAACGCGAAGTAGAAGGCTTATCTTCAAATCCATGCGAAACAAATCGTTTAGCTTCGAATACTTGTGATATACATGATTTACCTTCAACTGCATGTGATACAAACGAGTTAGCTTAAAATCCAAGTGGAACACATGATTTAACTTCAAATCAATGCGAAGAATAAGGGTGATCTTCGAATCCATGCTAATCAAACGGTTCAGATTGAAATACTTGTGATATACATGATTTAGCTACAACTGCATGCGAAACAAACGAGTTAGCTTCAAATCCATGCTAAACACATGATTTAGCTGCAAATCAATGCGAAGTAGAAGGCTGATCATCGAATCCTTGCGAAACAAATTGTTTAGATTCAAATACTTGTGATATACATGATTTAGCTTCAAATGCAGGCGAAACGAACGAGTTAGCTTCGAATCCATGTGAAACACATGATTTAGCTTCAAATCAATGCGAAGTAGAAGGCTGAGCTACAAGTTAATGAGAAACAAATCAATAATCTTCAGATAATTGCGATATAAGTGGTATAGCTTCAAATGCAGGCGAAGCAAATGAGTTTGCTTCCAATCCATGCGAAACACATGATTTAGCTTCAAATCAATGCGAAGTAGAAGGCTTAGCTTCAAATACATGAGAAACATATGGTTAGCTTCAAATCAATTGGAAGTAGAAGGCGTAGCTTCAAATCCAAGCGAAACACATGATTTGCATTCAACTCAATGCGAAGTAGAAGCCTTAGCTTCAAATCCTTGCGAAACGAATGGTTTAGCTTCAAATCCATGCTAAACACATGATTTAGCTACAAATCAGTGCGAAGAAGAAGGGTGATCTTCGAATCCATGCAAAACAAATGGTTTAGCTTCAAACACTTGTGATAGACATGATTTAGCTTCAACTGCATGCAAAACAAACTAGTAAGCTTCAAATCCATGCGAAACACATGATTTGGATTCAACTCAATGCGAAGTAGAAGGCTTAGCTTCAAATCCATGCGAAACGAATGATTTCGCTTCAAATACTTGTGACATAAATGATTTAGATTCAACTGCATGCGAGACAAACGAGTTGGGTTCCAATCCATGCGAAACACAGGATTTATATTCAAATGAATGGGAAGTAGAAGGCTGATCTTCGAATCCATGCGAATCAAACGGCTTCGCTTCAAACACTTGTGATATACATGATTTTGCTTCAACTGCATGCAAAACAAACGAGTAAGCTTCAAATCCATGCAAAACACATGATTTAGCTTCAAATCAATGCGAAGCAGAAGTCTGATATCCGAATCCATGCGAAACAAATGGTTTAGCTTCAAATACTTGTGATATACATGATTTAGCTTCAACAGCATGCGAAACAAACGAGTTAGCTTCAAATCCAGTGAAAAATATGATTTAACGTCAAATCGACGTGAAGTAGAAGGCTTAGCTTCAAATCCAAGCGAAACAAATTATTTAGCTTCAAATCAATGCGAAGTAGAAGGCGTTGTTTCAAATCGATGCGAAACAAATGGTTTAGCTCCAAATACTTGTGATATACACGATTTAGCTTCAACTGCATGCGAAACAAACGAGTTAGCTTCAAATCCATGCGAAACACATGATTTAGCTTCAAATCAATGCGAAGTAGAAGGCTTAGCTTCAAGTTAATAAGAAACAAATCAATAATCTTCAGATAATTGCGATATAAGTGGTATAGCTTCAAATACAGGCGAAGCAAATGAGTTTGCTTCCAATCCATGCGAACCACATGATTTAGCTTCAAATCAATGCGAAGTAGAAGGCTTCGCATCAAATCCAAGCGAAATAAATGAGTTACCTTCAAATACTTGTGATATAAATGAAATAGATTGAAATGCATGCGAAACAAACGAGTTTGCTTCAAATCCAAGCGAAAAACATGATTTAGTATCAAGTCAACCCGAAGTAGAAGGCTTAGCTTCTAATCCATGCGAAACAAATGGTTTAGCTTCAAATACGTGTGATATACATGATTTATATTCAACAGCAAGCGAAACAAACGAGTTAGCTTCAAATCCAAGCGAAACACATCATTTATATTCACATCAATGCGAAGTAGAAGGAATAGCTTCAAATCCATGCCAATCAAACGGTATAGCTTCAAATACTTGTGTTATTCTTGATTTAGATTCAAGTGCTTACGAAACAAACGAGTTAGCTTCAAATCCATGCGAAACATATGATTTAACTCCAAATCAATGCGAAGTAGAAGACTGATCTTCGAATTCATGCGAAACAAATGGTTTAGCTTCAAATACTTGTGATATACATGATTCAGGTTCAACTGCATGCGATACAAACGAGTTAGCTTCAAATACAAGCGAAACACATGATTCAGCTTCAAATAAATGCGAAGTAGAAGGCACAGTTTCAAATCCATGCGAAACAAATGGTTCAGCTTCAAATACTTGTGATACTCATGATTTAGCTTCAACTGCATGCGAAACCAACGAGTTAGCTTCAAATCCTTTCGATACACATGATTTAGCTTCAAATTCATTCGAAACACATAGTTTAGTTTAATAATCATGCCAATCAAATGGTTCAGCTTCAAATACTTATGATATACATGCTTTAGCTTCAAATGCAGGCGAAACAAACGAGTTACCTACAAATCCTTTCGAAACACATGATTTAGCTTCAAATCAATGCGAAGTAGAAGGCTTAGCTTCAAATCCATGCGAAACAAATGGTATAGCTTCAAATACTTGTTTCATACATGATTTAGCTTCAACTGCATGAGAAACACATGATTTAGCTTCAAATCAATGCAAAGTAGAAGGCTTATCTTCGAATCCACACGAAACAGATTGTTTAGCTTCAAATACTTGTGATATACATGATTCAGCTTCACTGCAAGCGAAACAAACGAATTAGCTTCAAATACAAGCGAAACACATGATTCAGCTTCAAATCAAGGCGAAGTAGAAGGCTTAGTTTCAAATCCATGCGAAACAAATGGTTCTGCTTCAAATACTTGTGATACTCATGATTTAGCTTCATCTGCATGCGAAACCAACGACTTAGCTTCAAATACAAGCGAAACACTTGTTTCAGCTTCAAATCAATGCGAAGTAGAAGGCTTAGCATTAAATCCATGCGAAACAAATGGTTTAGGTTCACATACTTGTGATATACCATATTTAGCTTCAACTGCATGCGAAACAAACGATTTAGCTTTAAATCCGTGCGAAAATTATGATTTAGCATCAAGTTAACGCGAAGTTGAAGGCTTAACTTCAAAACCATGCGAAACAGATGGTTTAGCTTCAAATAGTTCTTTTATACATGATTTAGCTTCAAGTGCATGCGAAACAAACGAGTTAGCTTCAAATCCAAGCGAATGATATGATTTCGCTTCAAATCAATGCGAAGTAGAAGGCTGATCTCCGAATCCACACGAAACAGGTTGTTTAGATTCAAATTCTTGTGATATACTTGATTAAGCTTCAACAGCATGCGAAACAAACGTGTTAGCTTCAAATCCATGCGAAACACACGATTTAACTTCAAATCAATGCGAAGTACAAGGCTTATCTACAAATCCATGCGCAACAAATTGTTTAGCTTCAAATACTTGTGATGTACATGATTTACATTCAACAGCAAGCGAAACAAACGAGTTAGCAACAAATCCATCCGGAAGACATGATTTAGATTCAAATCAAAGCGAATTAGATGGCTTATTTTCAAATTCATGCGAAACAAACGGTTCAGCTTCAAATACTTGTGATGTACATGATTTAGCTTCAACTGCATGCGACACAAACGAGTTAGCTTCAAATCCATGCGAATCACATGATTTAGCTTCAAATCAATGCGAAGTAGAAGGCTTAGCTTCAAATACATGAGAAATAAATGGTTCAGCTTCAAATACTTGTGATATACATGATTTAGCTTCAAATGCATGCGAAACACATGATTTAGCTTCAAGTCCATGCGAAGTAGAAGGCTTATCATCAAATCCATGCGAATCAAACGGGTTAGCTTCAAACACTTGTGATATACATGATTGAGCTTCAACTGCATGCAAAACAAACGAGTTAGCTTCAGATCCATGCAAAACACATGATTTAGCTTCAAATTCATTCGAAACACTTGGTTTAGCTTTATATTCACGCCAAACAAAAGGTTCAGCTACAAATACTTATGATATACATGATTTAGCTTCAACTGCATGCGAAAAAAGCGAGTTAGCTTCAAACGCAAGCGAACAAATGATTTAGCTTAAAATCAATGCGAAGCCGATGGCTGATCGTCGAATCCATGCGAAACAAATGGTTTAGCTTCTACTACTTGTGATATACATGATTTAGCTTCAACTGCATGCGAAACAAACGAGTTAGCTTCAAATACAAGCGAAACACATGATTCAGTTTCAAATCAATGCGAAGTAGAAGGCTTAGTTTCAAATCCATGCGAAACAAATGGTTTAGCTTCAAATAATTAAGATATACATGATTTAGATTCAAATGCAGGCTAAACAATCGAGTTAGCTTCAAATCCTTTCGAAACACATGATTTAGTATCAAATCAATGCGAAGCAGAAGGTTTTGCGTCAAATCCATACGAAACAAATTGTTTAGCTTCCAATACTTGTGATATACATGATTTAGCTTCAACGGCATACCAAACAACGATTTAGCTGCAAATCTAAGGGAAACACATGATTTAGCTGCAAACCATGCGAAACAAATGGTTCAGCTCCAAATATTTGCGATATACATGATTTAGATTCAAATGCAGGCGAAACAAACGAGTTAGCTTTAAATCCATGCGAATCACATGATTTAGGTCAAAATCAAGGCGAAGTAGAAGGCTTAGCTCCGAATCAAATGGTTCAGCTTCAAATACTTGTGATATACATGATTTAGCTTCAAATGCATGCGAAACATACGAGTTAGCTTCAAATCCATGCGAAACACATGATTTAGCTTCAAATAAATGCGAAGTAGCATGCTTAGCTTCAAATCGATGTGAATCAAATGGTTTAGCTTCAAATACTTGTGATATACACGATTTAGATTCAAATGCATGCGAAACACATGATTTAGCTTCAAATCAATGCGAAGTAGTAGGCTTTGCATCAAATCCATGGGAATCAAATGGTTTAGCTTCAAATACTTGTGATATACATGATTTAGCTTCAACTGCATGCGAAACAAACGAGCTAGTTTCAAATCCTAGCGAAACACTTGATTTAGCTACAAATCAATGCGATGTAGATGGTTTAGCTTCAAATTCATGCGAAACAAATGGTTTAGCATCAAATACTTGTGATGTACATGATTTACATTCAACTGCATGCGAAACAATCGAGGTAGCTTCAAATGCATGCGAAACACATGATTTAGCTTGAAATCAATGCGAAGTAGAAGGCTTATCTTCAAATACATGCGAAACACATGATTTAGCTTCAAATACTTGCGATAGAAGTGATATAGTTTCAAATGAATGCGAAACAAACGAGTTAGCTCTAATCTATGCGAAACACGTGATTTAGCTTCAAATCAATGCGAAGTGGAAGGTTTAGCTTCGAATCCATTCGAAACAAATGATTTTGCTTCTACTACTTACGATATAAATGATTTAGCTTCTACTGGAAGCGAAACAAGCGAGTTAGCTTCAAATCCATGCGAAACACATGTCTTATCTTGAAATCAATGCGAGGTAGAAGGGTTAGCTGCAAATCCATGCGAAACAAATGATTTAGCTTCAAATACTTACGATATAAATGATTTAGCTTCAGCTGGAAGCGAAGCAAACGAGTTAGCTTCAAATCCATGCGAAACAAACGATTTAGCTTGAAATACTTGCGACATAAACGATATAGCTTCAAATGCATGCGAAGCAAACGAGTTAGCTTCACATTCATTCGAAACACATGATTTAGCATCAAATCAATGCGATGTAGAAGGTTTAGCTTCAAGTCAATGGGAAACAAATGATTTAGCTCCAAGTACTTGGGATATAAATGATTTAGATTCAACTGCATGCGAAACCAACGACTTAGCTTCAAATACAAGCGAAACACTTGTTTCAGCTACAAATCAATGCGAAGTAGAAGGCTTAGCATTAAATCCATGCGAAACAAATGCTTTAGCTTCATATACTTGTGATATACATGATTTAGTTCAAATGCAGGCGAAACAAACGAGTGAGGTTCAAATCCATGCGAATCACATGATTTAGCTTCAAATCAATGCGAAGTAGAAGCTTCAAATACATGAGCAACAAATGGTTCAGCTTCAAATACTTGTGACATACATGATTTAACTTCAACAGCATGCGAAACAAGAGATTTAGCTTCAAGTCAATGCGAAGTAGAAGGTTTAGCTTCAAATCCATGCGAAACAAATGATTTAGCTCCAAATACTTGCGATATATATGATTTAGCTGCAACTGGAAGCGAAACAAGCGAGTTAGCTTCAAACCCATGCGAAACCCATGATTTCTCTTCGAATCACTGCGGAATAGAAGATATAGCTTCAAATGCATGCGAAACACCTGATTTAGCTTCAAATCAATGCGAAGTGGAAGGTTTAGCTTCAAATGTATGTGAAACAAATGGTTCAGCTTCAAATACTTGTGATATACATGATTTAGATTCAACTTCATGCAAAACCTACGAGTTAGTTTCAATTCCCAGCGAAACACACGATTTAGAATCAAATCAATGCGATGTAGAAGGCTTAGTTTCAAATCCAGCGAAACGAATGATTTACCTTCATATACTTGCGAATATCACTGATATAGCTTCAAATTCAGGCGAAACAATCGAGTTAGCTTCAAATCCTAGCGATAGACATGATTTAGCTTCAAATCAATGCGAAGTAGAAGGCTTAGCGTCAAATCCATGCGAAACGAATGGTTTAGCTTCAAATACTTGCGAATATAAGTGATATAGCTTCAAATGCAAGCGACACAAACGAGATAGCTTCAAATCCATGCGAAACACATGATTTAACTTCCAATCATTGTGAAGTAGAAGGCTTAGCTTCAAATGTATGTGAAACAAATGGTTCAGCTTCAAATACTTGTGATATACGTGATTTAGATTCAACTTCATGCAATACCAACGAGTTAGCTTCAAATCCATACGAAACAAATTGTTTAGCTTCCAATACTTGTGATATACATGATTTAGCTTCAGCGGCATACCAAACAACGATTTAGCTGCAAATCTAAGGGAAACACATGATTTAGCTGCAAACCATGCGAAACAAATGGTTCAGCTCCAAATATTTGCGATATACATGATTTAGCTTCAAATGCATGCGAAACATACGAGTTAGCTTTAAATCCATGCGAAACACATGATTTAGCTTCAAATAAATGCGAAGTAGCATGCTTAGCTTCAAATCGATGTGAATCAAATGGTTTAGCTTCAAATACTTGTGATATACACGATTTAGATTCAAATGCATGCGAAACACATGATTTAGCTTCAAATCAATGCGAAGTAGTAGGCTTAGCATCAAATCCATGGGAATCAAATGGTTTAGCTTCAAATACTTGTGATATACATGATTTAGCTTCAACTGCATGCGAAACAAACGAGCTAGTTTCAAATCCTAGCGAAACACTTGATTTAGCTACAAATCAATGCGATGTAGATGGTTTAGCTTCAAATTCATGCGAAACAAATGGTTTAGCATCAAATACTTGTGATGTACATGATTTACATTCAACTGCATGCGAAACAATCGAGGTAGCTTCAAATGCATGCGAAACACATGATTTAGCTTGAAATCAATGCGAAGTAGAAGGCTTATCTTCAAATACATGCGAAACACATGATTTAGCTTCAAATACTTGCGATAGAAGTGATATAGTTTCAAATGAATGCGAAACAAACGAGTTAGCTCTAATCTATGCGAAACACGTGATTTAGCTTCAAATCAATGCGAAGTGGAAGGTTTAGCTTCGAATCCATTCGAAACAAATGATTTTGCTTCTACTACTTACGATATAAATGATTTAGCTTCTACTGGAAGCGAAACAAGCGAGTTAGCTTCAAATCCATGCGAAACACATGTCTTATCTTGAAATCAATGCGAGGTAGAAGGGTTAGCTGCAAATCCATGCGAAACAAATGATTTAGCTTCAAATACTTACGATATAAATGATTTAGCTTCAGCTGGAAGCGAAGCAAACGAGTTAGCTTCAAATCCATGCGAAACAAACGATTTAGCTTGAAATACTTGCGACATAAACGATATAGCTTCAAATGCATGCGAAGCAAACGAGTTAGCTTCACATTCATTCGAAACACATGATTTAGCATCAAATCAATGCGATGTAGAAGGTTTAGCTTCAAGTCAATGGGAAACAAATGATTTAGCTCCAAGTACTTGGGATATAAATGATTTAGATTCAACTGCATGCGAAACCAACGACTTAGCTTCAAATACAAGCGAAACACTTGTTTCAGCTACAAATCAATGCGAAGTAGAAGGCTTAGCATTAAATCCATGCGAAACAAATGCTTTAGCTTCATATACTTGTGATATACATGATTTAGTTCAAATGCAGGCGAAACAAACGAGTGAGGTTCAAATCCATGCGAATCACATGATTTAGCTTCAAATCAATGCGAAGTAGAAGCTTCAAATACATGAGCAACAAATGGTTCAGCTTCAAATACTTGTGACATACATGATTTAACTTCAACAGCATGCGAAACAAGAGATTTAGCTTCAAGTCAATGCGAAGTAGAAGGTTTAGCTTCAAATCCATGCGAAACAAATGATTTAGCTCCAAATACTTGCGATATATATGATTTAGCTGCAACTGGAAGCGAAACAAGCGAGTTAGCTTCAAACCCATGCGAAACCCATGATTTCTCTTCGAATCACTGCGGAATAGAAGATATAGCTTCAAATGCATGCGAAACACCTGATTTAGCTTCAAATCAATGCGAAGTGGAAGGTTTAGCTTCGAATCCATTCGAAACAAATGATTTTGCTTCTACTACTTACGATATAAATGATTTAGCTTCTACTGGAAGCGAAACAAGCGAGTTAGCTTCAAATCCATGCGAAACACATGTCTTATCTTGAAATCAATGCGAGGTAGAAGGGTTAGCTTCAAATCCATGCGAAACAAATGATTTAGCTTCAAATACTTACGATATAAATGATTTAGCTTCAGCTGGAAGCGAAGCAAACGAGTTAGCTTCAAATCCATGCGAAACAAATGGTTTAGCTTGAAATACTTGTTTGATACATTATTTAGCTTCAATTACATGCGAAACGAACGAGTTAGCTTGAAATCCAAGCGAAACACATGATTTAGCTTCAAATCAATGCGAAGTAGAAGGCTTATTTTGAAATCCATGCGAATCAAATGGTTTCGCTTCAAATAATTGTGATATACATGATATATCTTCAACTGCATTGCGAAACAAACTAGTTAGTTTCAAATCTATGCGAAACACATGATTTAGCTTCAAATCAATGCGAAGTAGAAGACTTATCTTCAAATCCATGCGAAACAAGTGATTCAACTTCAAATACTTGTGATGTGCATGATTTAGCTTCAAATGCAAGCGAAACGAACGAGTTAGCTTCAACTCCATGCGAAACACATGATTTAGCTTCAAATCAATACGAGGTAGATGGCTGATCTTCGAATCCATGCGAAACAAATGGTATAGCTTCAAAAACTTGTTTGATACATGATTTAGCTTCAATTGCATGCGAAACAAACGAGTTAGCTTGAAATCCATGCGAAACACATGATTTAGCTTCTTATCAATTGCGAAGTAGAAGGCTGATCTTCGAATCTATGCGAATCAAATGATTTAGTTTCAAATAATTGTGATATACATGATTTAGCTTCAACTGCATGCGACACAAACGAGTTAGTTTCAAATCCATGCGAAACACATGATTTAGCTTCAAATCATTACGAGGTAGATGGCAGATCTTCGAATCAATGCGAAACAAATGCTTGAGCTTGAAATACTAGTTTGATACATTATTTAGCTTCAATTACATGCGAAACAAACGAGTTAGCTTGAAATCCAAGCGAAACACATGATTTAGCTTCAAATTAATGCGAAGTAGAAGGCATATTTTGAAATCCATGCGAATCAAATGGTTTAGCTTCAAATAATTGTGATATACATGATTTAGCTTCAATTGCATGTGAAACAAACGAGTTAGCTTGAAATCCAAGCGAAACACATGATTTAGCTTCAAATCAATGCGAAGTAGAAGGCTTATCTTCAAATCCTTGCGAAATAATGGTTTAGCTTCAAATACTTATGATATACATGATTTAGCTTCAACAGCATGCAAAACTAACGAGTTAGCTTCAAATCCATGCGAAACACACGATTTAACTTCAAATCAATGCGAAGTACAAGGCTTATCTACAAATCCATGCGCAACAAATTGTTTAGCTTCAAATACTTGTGATGTACATGATTTACATTCAACAGCAAGCGAAACAAACGAGTTAGCAACAAATCCTTGCGGAACACATGATTTAGATTCAAATCAAAGCGAATTAGATGGCTTATTTTCAAATTCATGCGAAACAAATGGTTCAGCTTCAAATACTTGTGATGTACATGATTTAGCTTCAAATCAATGCGAAGTAGAAGGCTGATCTTCGAATCCATGCGCAACAAATTGTTTAGCTTCAAATACTTGTGATGTACATGATTTACATTCAACAGCAAGCGAAACAAACGAGTTAGCAACAAATCCATCCGGAAGACATGATTTAGATTCAAATCAAAGCGAATTAGATGGCTTATTTTCAAATTCTTGCGAAACAAACGGTTCAGCTTCAAATACTTGTGATGTACATGATTTAGCTTCAACTGCATGCGACACAAACGAGTTAGCTTCAAATCCATGCGAATCACATGATTTAGCTTCAAATCAATGCGAAGTAGAAGGCTTAGCTTCAAATACATGAGAAATAAATGGATCAGCTTCAAATACTTGTGATATACATGATTTAGCTTCAAATGCATGCGAAACACATGATTTAGCTTCAAGTCCATGCGAGGTAGAAGGCTTATCATCAAATCCATGCGAATCAAACGGGTTAGCTTCAAACACTTGTGATATACATGATTGAGCTTCAACTGCATGCAAAACAAACGAGTTAGCTTCAGATCCATGCAAAACACATGATTTAGCTTCAAATTCATTCGAAACACTTGGTTTAGCTTTATATTCACGCCAAACAAAAGGTTCAGCTACAAATACTTATGATATACATGATTTAGCTTCAACTGCATGCGAAAAAAGCGAGTTAGCTTCAAACGCAAGCGAACAAATGATTTAGCTTAAAATCAATGCGAAGCCGATGGCTGATCGTCGAATCCATGCGAAACAAATGGTTTAGCTTCTACTACTTGTGATATACATGATTTAGCTTCAACTGCATGCGAAACAAACGAGTTAGCTTCAAATACAAGCGAAACACATGATTCAGTTTCAAATCAATGCGAAGTAGAAGGCTTAGTTTCAAATCCATGCGAAACAAATGGTTTAGCTTCAAATACTTAAGATATACATGATTTAGATTCAAATGCAGGCGAAAGAAACGAGTTAGCTTCAAATCCTTTCGAAACGCATGATTTAGTATCAAATCAATGCGAAGCAGAAGGCTTAGCGTCAAATCAATGCGAAACGAATGGTTTAGCTTCAAATACTTGCGCATATAAGTGATATAGCTTCAAATGCAAGCGACACAACCGAGTTAGCTTCAAATCCATGCGAAACACATGATTTTACTTCCAATCATTGTGAAGTAGAAGGCTTAGCTTCAAATGCATGTGAAACAAATGGTTCAGCTTCAAATACTTGTGATATACATGATTTAGATTCAACTTCATGCAAAACCAACGAGTTAGCTTCAAATCCAAGCGAAACACATGATTTAGAATGAAATCAATGCGAAGTAGAAGGCTTAGCTTCAAATCTAGCGAAACGAATGATTTAGCTTCAAATACTTGCGAATATCACTGATATAGCTTCAAATGCAGGCGAAACAAACGAGTTAGCTTTAAATCCATGCAAAAGACATGATTTACCTTGAAATCAATGCGTAGTAGAAGGCTTAGTTTGAAATCCATGCATATCAAGTTGATTAGCTTCAAATACTTATGATATACATGATCTAGCTTCAACTGCTTGGGAAGCAAACGAGTTAACTTCAAATCCATTCAAAACACATTATTTAGCTTCAAATCCAGGCGAAACTCATGATTTAGCTTCAAATCAATGCGAAGTAGATGGCTGATCTTCGAATCCATGCGAAACAAATGGTTTAGCTTCAATTATATGTGATATACATGATTTAGCTTCAAATGGATGCGAAACAAACGAGTTAACTTCAAATCCATTCAAAACACATGATTTAGCTTCAGATTCATTCGAAAGACATGGTTTAGCGTACTATTCATGGGAATCAAATGGTTCAGATTCAAATACTTCTGATATACATGATATAGCTTCAAATGCAGGCGAAACAAAAGAGTTAGCTTCAAATCCATGCGAAACACATGATTTAGCTTCAAATTCATTCAAAAGACATGGTTTAGCGTACTATTCATGGGAATCAAATGGTTCAGATTCAAATACTTGTGATATACATCATATAGCTTCAAATGCAGGCGAAACAAACGAGTCAGCTTCAAATCCATGCGAAACATATGATTTAGCTTCAATTCAATGCGAAGTAGAAGGCTTATCTTCGAATCCATGCGAAACAAATGGTTTAGCTTCAAATAATTAAGATATACATGATTTAGATTCAAATGCAGGCTAAACAATCGAGTTAGCTTCAAATCCTTTCGAAACACATGATTTAGTATCAAATCAATGCGAAGCAGAAGGTTTTGCGTCAAAACCATGCGAAACGAATGGTTTAGCTTCAAATACTTGCGAGTATAAGTGATATAGCTTCAAATGCAAGCGACACAACCGAGTTAGCTTCAAATCCATGCGAAACACATGATTTAACTTCCAATCATTGTGAAGTAGAAGGCTCAGCTTCAAATGTATGTGAAACAAATGGTTCAGCTTCAAATACTTGTGATATACATGATTTAGATTCAACTTCATGCAAAACCAACGAGTTAGTTTCAATTCCCAGCGAAACACACGATTTAGAATCAAATCAATGCGATGTAGAAGGCTTAGTTTCAAATCCAGCGAAACGAATGATTTACCTTCATATACTTGCGAATATCACTGATATAGCTTCAAATTCAGGCGAAACAATCGAGTTAGCTTCAAATCCTAGCGATAGACATGATTTAGCTTCAAATCAATGCGAAGTAGAAGGCTTAGCGTCAAATCCATGCGAAACGAATGGTTTAGCTTCAAATACTTGCGAATATAAGTGATATAGCTTCAAATGCAAGCGACACAAACGAGATAGCTTCAAATCCATGCGAAACACATGATTTAACTTCCAATCATTGTGAAGTAGAAGGCTTAGCTTCAAATGTATGTGAAACAAATGGTTCAGCTTCAAATACTTGTGATATACGTGATTTAGATTCAACTTCATGCAATACCAACGAGTTAGCTTCAAATCCATACGAAACAAATTGTTTAGCTTCCAATACTTGTGATATACATGATTTAGCTTCAGCGGCATACCAAACAACGATTTAGCTGCAAATCTAAGGGAAACACATGATTTAGCTGCAAACCATGCGAAACAAATGGTTCAGCTCCAAATATTTGCGATATACATGATTTAGCTTCAAATGCATGCGAAACATACGAGTTAGCTTTAAATCCATGCGAAACACATGATTTAGCTTCAAATAAATGCGAAGTAGCATGCTTAGCTTCAAATCGATGTGAATCAAATGGTTTAGCTTCAAATACTTGTGATATACACGATTTAGATTCAAATGCATGCGAAACACATGATTTAGCTTCAAATCAATGCGAAGTAGTAGGCTTAGCATCAAATCCATGGGAATCAAATGGTTTAGCTTCAAATACTTGTGATATACATGATTTAGCTTCAACTGCATGCGAAACAAACGAGCTAGTTTCAAATCCTAGCGAAACACTTGATTTAGCTACAAATCAATGCGATGTAGATGGTTTAGCTTCAAATTCATGCGAAACAAATGGTTTAGCATCAAATACTTGTGATGTACATGATTTACATTCAACTGCATGCGAAACAATCGAGGTAGCTTCAAATGCATGCGAAACACATGATTTAGCTTGAAATCAATGCGAAGTAGAAGGCTTATCTTCAAATACATGCGAAACACATGATTTAGCTTCAAATACTTGCGATAGAAGTGATATAGTTTCAAATGAATGCGAAACAAACGAGTTAGCTCTAATCTATGCGAAACACGTGATTTAGCTTCAAATCAATGCGAAGTGGAAGGTTTAGCTTCGAATCCATTCGAAACAAATGATTTTGCTTCTACTACTTACGATATAAATGATTTAGCTTCTACTGGAAGCGAAACAAGCGAGTTAGCTTCAAATCCATGCGAAACACATGTCTTATCTTGAAATCAATGCGAGGTAGAAGGGTTAGCTGCAAATCCATGCGAAACAAATGATTTAGCTTCAAATACTTACGATATAAATGATTTAGCTTCAGCTGGAAGCGAAGCAAACGAGTTAGCTTCAAATCCATGCGAAACAAACGATTTAGCTTGAAATACTTGCGACATAAACGATATAGCTTCAAATGCATGCGAAGCAAACGAGTTAGCTTCACATTCATTCGAAACACATGATTTAGCATCAAATCAATGCGATGTAGAAGGTTTAGCTTCAAGTCAATGGGAAACAAATGATTTAGCTCCAAGTACTTGGGATATAAATGATTTAGATTCAACTGCATGCGAAACCAACGACTTAGCTTCAAATACAAGCGAAACACTTGTTTCAGCTTCAAATCAATGCGAAGTAGAAGGCTTAGCATTAAATCCATGCGAAACAAATGCTTTAGCTTCATATACTTGTGATATACATGATTTAGTTCAAATGCAGGCGAAACAAACGAGTGAGGTTCAAATCCATGCGAATCACATGATTTAGCTTCAAATCAATGCGAAGTAGAAGCTTCAAATACATGAGCAACAAATGGTTCAGCTTCAAATACTTGTGACATACATGATTTAACTTCAACAGCATGCGAAACAAGAGATTTAGCTTCAAGTCAATGCGAAGTAGAAGGTTTAGCTTCAAATCCATGCGAAACAAATGATTTAGCTCCAAATACTTGCGATATATATGATTTAGCTGCAACTGGAAGCGAAACAAGCGAGTTAGCTTCAAACCCATGCGAAACCCATGATTTCTCTTCGAATCACTGCGGAATAGAAGATATAGCTTCAAATGCATGCGAAACACCTGATTTAGCTTCAAATCAATGCGAAGTGGAAGGTTTAGCTTCGAATCCATTCGAAACAAATGATTTTGCTTCTACTACTTACGATATAAATGATTTAGCTTCTACTGGAAGCGAAACAAGCGAGTTAGCTTCAAATCCATGCGAAACACATGTCTTATCTTGAAATCAATGCGAGGTAGAAGGGTTAGCTTCAAATCCATGCGAAACAAATGATTTAGCTTCAAATACTTACGATATAAATGATTTAGCTTCAGCTGGAAGCGAAGCAAACGAGTTAGCTTCAAATCCATGCGAAACAAATGGTTTAGCTTGAAATACTTGTTTGATACATTATTTAGCTTCAATTACATGCGAAACGAACGAGTTAGCTTGAAATCCAAGCGAAACACATGATTTAGCTTCAAATCAATGCGAAGTAGAAGGCTTATTTTGAAATCCATGCGAATCAAATGGTTTCGCTTCAAATAATTGTGATATACATGATATATCTTCAACTGCATTGCGAAACAAACTAGTTAGTTTCAAATCTATGCGAAACACATGATTTAGCTTCAAATCAATGCGAAGTAGAAGACTTATCTTCAAATCCATGCGAAACAAGTGATTCAACTTCAAATACTTGTGATGTGCATGATTTAGCTTCAAATGCAAGCGAAACGAACGAGTTAGCATCAACTCCATGCGAAACACATGATTTAGCTTCAAATCAATACGAGGTAGATGGCTGATCTTCGAATCCATGCGAAACAAATGGTATAGCTTCAAAAACTTGTTTGATACATGATTTAGCTTCAATTGCATGCGAAACAAACGAGTTAGCTTGAAATCCATGCGAAACACATGATTTAGCTTCTTATCAATTGCGAAGTAGAAGGCTGATCTTCGAATCCATGCGAATCAAATGATTTAGTTTCAAATAATTGTGATATACATGATTTAGCTTCAACTGCATGCGACACAAACGAGTTAGTTTCAAATCCATGCGAAACACATGATTTAGCTTCAAATCATTACGAGGTAGATGGCAGATCTTCGAATCAATGCGAAACAAATGCTTGAGCTTGAAATACTAGTTTGATACATTATTTAGCTTCAATTACATGCGAAACAAACGAGTTAGCTTGAAATCCAAGCGAAACACATGATTTAGCTTCAAACTAATGCGAAGTAGAAGGCATATTTTGAAATCCATGCGAATCAAATGGTTTAGCTTCAAATAATTGTGATATACATGATTTAGCTTCAATTGCATGTGAAACAAACGAGTTAGCTTGAAATCCAAGCGAAACACATGATTTAGCTTCAAATCAATGCGAAGTAGAAGGCTTATCTTCAAATCCTTGCGAAATAATGGTTTAGCTTCAAATACTTATGATATACATGATTTAGCTTCAACAGCATGCAAAACTAACGAGTTAGCTTCAAATCCATGCGAAACACGTGATTTAGCTTCAAATCAATGCGAAGTAGAAGGTTTATCTTCAACTGCATGCGAAACAAACGAGTTAGCTTCAAATCCATGCGAAACACATGAGTTAGCTTCTTATCAATGCGAAGTAGAAGGCTGATCTTCGAATCCTTGCGAAACAAATGGTTTAGCTTCAAATACTTGTTTGATACATTATTCAGCTTCAATTGCATGCGAAACAAACGAGTTAGCTTGAAATCCAAGCGAAACACATGATTTCGCTTCAAATCAAAGCGAAGTAGAAGGCTTATTTTGAAATCCATGCGAATCAAATGGTTGAGCTTCAAATACTTGGGATATACATGATTCAGCTTCAACTGCATGCGTAACAAACGAGTTAGCTTCAAATCTATGCGAAACACATGATTTAGCTTCAAATTCATTCCAAACACATTGTTTAGCCTGATATTCATGCGAAACACATGGTTTAGCTTAATTTGCATGCGTAACAAATGGTTTAGCTTCAAATCCAAGCGAAACAAATGGTATAGATTCAGATACTTTTGATAAACATGATTTAGCTTTAAATCGTGCGAAGTAGAAGGCTTAGCTTCAAATCCGAGCGCAAGAAATGTTTTAGATTCAGTTACTTGTGATAAACATGATTTAGCTTCAAATCATGCGAAGTAGAAGGCTTAGCTTCAAATCCGAGCGAAACACATGATTTAGCTTGAAATCAATGCGAAGTATAAGGCTTAGCTTGAAATCAATGCGAAACAAATGGTTTAGATTAAAATACTTGTGATATACATTTTTTTTCCCGTGGAGGGGGAAATGCTTTTCGCACACCATAGCGATGGTAGTGTGGGGCTGTCCGAGGGTAGTGCTATCGGCATACCCACTAAAACCTAAACCTCCCTTCAGCCATGATGTAGGATCCCCCCTCAATGGTATCCGCCCTAGATCATTGCTTCGGGAGGGGAGCGGGTGGAATTACGTTTCTTAGAACCACCTTACATTTGAGTCCTGGTCCTGGCTGTGAAATTCGGTCTCTCCTTCCTCTGGAGGTCGTTGAGGGCAGCCTCCTTCCTCTTGAGGTAGTCGTCAACAAACTTTTTAAAAGATGTCCTTTTGCTCGAGTCTTTCAGTATAAGTAATACCATGTCAAATGAAAGCACTCCAATTTCTTTCACCAATGTGGCTCGTTCGTCGTCAAAGGCCCGGCACATCATAATAGCGTGCTCAATGGTGTCATCGTCCACCCCGCAGAGCAGGCATCTGGACTGGTCTATCTTCCCAATACGCTTAAGGAAGCTTGAGAAGCAACCATGTCCAGTCAGCACCTGCGCCAGTCGAAAGTCGAGCAGGAGAGGGCCCCACCCGATCCAGTCCGCAATCTTCGGGATTAGAGAGTGAGTCCTCCGTCCATGGGGTGCCAAATCCCATCTCTTCTGCCATTCGGACAACGTCCGGTCACGCTCTTCCTTCCTGATCAGGTGCATCCGGCGCTTGTAGTCGGGTGCCCTCCTGTCCAGATCCGTTGTTTTCACGTAGATGCGCCTCCTTTCGTTTGCCACCAAGTCGAAAGGGGGAAAACCCGCAAGGACGCACAAGGCGTCGAGCGCGGTGGTACGATATGCTCTAACCACCCTCGCCAGGATCGTCTTTTGCGCAGCGTTGAGGTGCTTTCTGTTGTTGGACATATTGACCGCAGGAGCCCATATTGGAGCCGCATACATGCATACTGACTCCACTACGCGGTAATATAAGGAACGTGCCCAATAACCGCCACCCCCGATGTTGGGCAGTATCCTGCACAATATTCCTGCATACTTAGTGGCCTTTTCACAGGCATTAAGTATGTGCTTCCGAAACACTTGATTGGCCTCAATGACCACACCAAGGTAGCGTGTAGCTGTACATGCCTTAAGAGTATTATTACCAATCCTCAGGTCGATGGACCGCTTGGTCTTCCTGCTTGTGAGGTGAAGGACCTCACATTTTTCCTCCGCAAGTTCTAAATGATTTTGGTCAAACCAAGTCTTGACTGATTTCAAGGCGGCGGTAGCCTTGTTTCTGGCTGCCTCAATATCCCTGGCAGATATGACGAGTGCAGCGTCGTGGGCGAAGCCTAATAGGCTGCAGTCACGTGGTAGTCGAATATCCAGCAGGTCATCGTATTGGATATTCCACAATAGGGGGCCCAGAACCGAGCCCTGGGGAACTCCCGCAAAGACGGATATCCGTTCCGCCTCACCGTCCCTCCAAGTCATAATGCATCGCTTGTGCAAATAGCTGCGGAGTATGCCAAGGAGTCGAGGGGGAATGTTCCTCCGCTGCAGAGCAGTAAGAATGTTTCCCCACTTAACCGCATTAAATGCGTCCTTAACGTTTAAGGTCACTAGAAAGCAGTGCATTGACTTCTTCTTAGCAGCGTTCCAAAGGTCCATGACTCTGCTGACAGCATAAATCGTACTTTTCCCCTTAGCAAAACCATACTGGTTGACAGAGGAAGTTATCCTGGATACCAGCCTCTCCTTGATGCAATACTCGAACACTTTCGCGAAGTTTGAGAGTATGCATAAGGGGCGCCAGGCAGGTCGATTGTCTGGCCCCGGTTTTTTCGGGATCAAGACCAGTCTCCCAACTTTCCAAGCTCTGGGGAAATACCCTATAGCAAGGCATCTTGAAAATAGGTGTGTAATATGGCCTAATGCACCCCCCCCCCCAAGTGCCCCCATGACCGACAGCGGTAAATTGTCCGGGCCCAACGCACGCTTCTTCAGCCTCTTTAAGGCTTCCCGGGCTTCGTCTTCAGTAAACGGGGGATCCTGGCTACCGTCCAGGGTCCCGCTCAATGTGAGTAATCGGGATGCGTCAACGATGGTCTCGTGGTTTGGTGCCGGAGGGATGGTGGTAAACAACTTACCTACTATCGCCCGATGTTCCTCGCGGTTCAGGGTAATTAGGTGACGATATCCCTTTAATTTTGTTAACCACCCATGTATATGGTCTACCCCAGGCATCAGCATCGATTCCTTTGATGAAGTCCTTCCATGCGGCGTCCTTGGAGGCCTGAATCGTCCTTTTTAGGTCTCCTTTAAGGGTCATGTAAGTGGTTCTGGCAAGTTCGATCCCATTTGCGTGCCCCTTCCTCCTGGCTCTCTGTAGCCTCCTCCTACTTTTGACGACTGCCAGTCTAGCCGCCCCGACCTCTGCTGTCCACCACCATTTCGGGCGTCTGAACTCCGAAGGGTATCGAGGGCGCGTAGATTTAGCCGCAAGTTCGCTTACCAACTGGATATATTCGTCGATGTCTATAGCCGTCTCCATAAGGAAAGGAGAGACCAATGCCGTAGCCCTGCTGTATAGCGCCAGGAATTTATCCACATCAACCACTCCAGGCCTAGGCGCTTTTTTGTGGAAGATGTTTTCACCGGAGAATACGTGTCTAACATAACGGTGATCCGAGGCTGTTTCCGTGTTTAATATGACGCTTGACACCAGCTTCCGAAGCATGGCGTAGCCGCAGAACATGATGTCGATCAGAGAGTGGTGACCATTCCTCTCAAACGTGAACTTCCCTTCACTGACCACCGGGCAAATCCGGACACGGTTTGCCATTTGGAGGGTGGCAGTGCCCCGTGCAGGCCACCCCCAGGCTGGTGATTTTGAATTGAAGTCACCTGCCACGATCAGGTGTTCGCGATCCAGGGTGCCTATCAGATGTTCAAGGTGATGCAAGTGCGTCATAAAATTGTCCAATCGCATGTTCGGCCTGTAGTAGCAGCTAACAACTGTTATATCGTTGAGCTGTACTACCACGCATCCGTCTATGCTGGCCAGACGTTGGATAGACGAAAACCTCTCAGTCGCCCTAGCAGTGACCCATATGGCCGCTCTGCCATCCCTGGCCCCGAACCAATGGTCTAGTATCCGCCATGGTTCAGAAATCAAAACCACGTCGATGTCAAGGTCGATTGCATTTTGTTGGAGCAGGTCATGCGCTAATCTACAATTGTGCAGGTTGATTTGTAATAAGTTTAGGCGAGTGTCCTTAGATGCCTTCTTCTTATGTTTAGAGTGAACTTGTTAACAATAATGAAGGGTCCAAGAGTAATGGACAAAGGAGTTAGCCCTTATCGTCGTAGCCCTTTTCGGGTGCTTGTATTAGCGTCTCGCCTCCGGAGGGTAAGAGTACCCTGGAGGAATCCTCGCTAAATATATCGGAGGCACTTCTGGGGACCAGCGTCACCCTTGCGTCCTTATCCTTGTTTGCCCTTGGAGTGGGGTTAGTCGTCTGTTTATCAGCATCGGCCTCTCTCAGGGCTGTCGATGCGTCTTTACAATCAAGGCTCACTATAGGTGAGCTTGAGTCGGTACTAAATTTACCTCCCTTAGGTTGTTTCGGTGTCCTGCCCGAGTTCGTCAATTTATTCGTCTTCGGTATTTTTGCGTCGTTCATGGAGCCGTCAGTTGGTGGTTTGGCTTTAACCCCTTTGTCATTGTTGCGTTTCTCGCGGGCTTCGTTGAGAGCCTTGCAGTATGCAGGGCACTTGAGACTCCAGTCCCTGTGGCCCTGCATACTGCAATTAAGGCATTTTTCCGCATTAGTGTAGGATTTCTCCATGTGTCCAAGGTCACCGCACCTGCGGCAGCTCTTAGACCTGTCCGCATTTTTACATGTTGAGCTGCGATGACCGTATTCGCGGCACCTGTAACATTGTGTGACCTCTACCCGTTCAACCACACGACAGAGGCCCCATCCAACCCTGAAGCGTTTCACCTTTAGGAGCCTTTCCGCGTTTTCAGTGGAAGTGATGACGGTAGCATTTTGGCTACCCGCGTACCCAGGACGAAGGGCTTTCACCTGAACTTCCTGAGGATCCAAGGTCGAGCCCAGCATCTTGTATAGTGTACTCGATATGTCCTCGGTCGTAACATCCCCGTCTAAACCCTTGAGATGGAGAGTTTTTGTATTGCGGGTTGATATTTTCGCTTTAACTCCGGCAATCTTTTTATTAATTAGTGCGGAGAGTCCTGTTACCTTCCCTCGGTCACCCTTGACAGAGATAACTAGGTCTCCTTTCAGGTTCGCTTTGACGTAAGCGATGTCAATCCCCCCTCGGTTAACGTCGACGTTCTTTTTAACAGAACGCAGCATGTCAGCGTATGTTTGTCCGTTACTGGATATGTTAATGGTTTCCGTCGCGGGCTTACCAGAGCCGTCACAGCTTTTGATCATTTTTATGTCTGGTCCCCCTCCCTTACTTGAGCGGAGATGGATCATCAAGTTGCTCTGTAAGAAGGTCAATTCAACAAGTTTCCTGCTAATATTTATACTTACTTCGTCGGGGCAAATCAACGTGATTACTTTTCCAGCCGAAGTATCCGTACTTAGGTGCGCCATTTTCCTGAGGCACTCGTATACCACGTGTAAGTCGATAGTGTCCTTCTCATTATCCTTATGGATAAGAAAGAAGTGGGTCTTGGATTTCCTTGTCATACCGCCGCTTTTGCTTGGAATAGAGGTAGTGGTCTGGAGGTGGGCGACCTCTCCCTTGCGGGCCTCCTGGACAAGGATATGGTCGAGACATGCCATCTTCTGAAGGATTCTGCACGTAGTTCCATCTGTGGTGCGTAGATCCGCCGGTGTGATGCAGGCGATGTCAATCGTGTCCTTCATCGGTCTTGCGTTATCATCAACTTTTGAGTGAGCAAAGGAATCGAATGAGCTTGTGGAGCTCATCAAAGTTGAGTTCCTTTCGCGCCCACCATGCGACCTCACCACGATTCACCGCTTCCGGGTCTGCGGTTTGCGTACCCACAGTCCTACATGCTTTGGGGAGAGGAGGACGAGTGGAGCCATCGTCGATTAAAGAGGCGCGGGTCGCATTACCGACCTCCTCGCGTGTCTCGAGTCTTCCTTTGGTAAGGACCTCCTTCGTGATCCTTTTAAAGAGTTCGTTTCCTTGGCCAACGAGCTCACCAGTAATGATAAGTTGGGGTTTACGCTGTCCTGTGACCTACAAAACGCCTGTACCGACTTGGTGTAGGCTATAAGTTTCCTCAATTGGATAGTGACGTCAGCCAACAGATTAGTTTCAACTACAGCTGTGACGTCCTCGCTGAGATCAGACATGGTGTCAAGCCTCTTTCTTTTCTGCGAATGTGCCGCTTCAGAAGTCGGTCGCATCTCACTTTCCGAGTGAAAAGCAACCTCAAAGTCTTCCTGCACCTGCGTCTGGGACGCCATGTCCGTCAGTGTCATGACCGGCACAAAGTGAGACTTGAACTCTACCTTGTGATATACATGATTTAGCTTCAACAGCATGCAAAACTAACGAGTTAGCTTCAAATCCATGCGAAACACATGATTCAGCTTCAAATCAATGCGAAGTAGAAGGCTTATCTTCAAATCCATGCGAAACAAGTGGCACAGCTTCAAATACTTGTGATGTGCATGATTTAGCTTGAAATGCAATCGAAACGAACGAGTTAGCTTCAAATCCATGCGAAACACATAATTTAGCTTCTTATCAATTGCGAAGTAGAGGGCTGATCTTCGAATCCTTGCGAAATAATGGTTTAGCTTCAAATACTTATGATATACATGATTTAGCTTCAACAGCATGCAAAACTAACGAGTTAGCTTCAAATCCATGCGAAACACGTGATTTAGCTTCAAATCAATGCGAAGTAGAAGGTTTATCTTCAAATCCATGCGAATCAAATGATTTAGTTTCAAATAATTGTGATATACATGATTTAGCTACAATTGCATGCGAAACAAACGAGTTAGTTTCAAATCCATGCGAAACACTTGATTTAGCTTCAAATCATTACGAGGTAGATGGATGAACTTCGAATCCATGCGAAACAAATGGTTGAGCTTGAAATACTTGTTTGATACATTATTTAGCTTCAATTACATGCGAAACGAACGAGTTAGCTTGAAATCCAAGCGAAACACATGATTTAGCTTCAAATCAATGCGAAGTAGAAGGCTTATTTTGAAATCCATGCGAATCAAATGGTTTCGCTTCAAATAATTGTGATATACATGATATATCTTCAACTGCATTGCGAAACAAACTAGTTAGTTTCAAATCTAAGCGAAACACATGATTTAGCTTCAAATCAATACGAGGTAGATGGCTGATCTTCGAATCCATGCGAAACAAATGGTTTAGCTTCAAATACTTGTTTGATACATGATTTAGCTTCAATTGCATGCGAAACAAACGAGTTAGCTTGAAATCCATGCGAAACACATGATTTAGCTTCTTATCAATTGCGAAGTAGAAGGCTGATCTTCGAATCCATGCGAATCAAATGATTTAGTTTCAAATAATTGTGATATACATGATTTAGCTTCAACTGCATGCGACACAAACGAGTTAGTTTCAAATCCATGCGAAACACATGATTTAGCTTCAAATCATTACGAGGTAGATGGCAGATCTTCGAATCCATGCGAAACAAATGCTTGAGCTTGAAATACTAGTTTGATACATTATTTAGCTTCAATTACATGCGAAACAAACGAGTTAGCTTGAAATCCAAGCGAAACACATGATTTAGCTTCAAATTAATGCGAAGTAGAAGGCATATTTTGAAATCCATGCGGATCAAATGGTTTAGCTTCAAATAATTGTGATATACATGATTTAGCTTCAATTGCATGTGAAACAAACGAGTTAGCTTGAAATCCAAGCGAAACACATGATTTAGCTTCAAATCAATGCGAAGTAGAAGGCTTATCTTCAAATCCTTGCGAAATAATGGTTTAGCTTCAAATACTTATGATATACATGATTTAGCTTCAACAGCATGCAAAACTAACGAGTTAGCTTCAAATCCATGCGAAACACGTGATTTAGCTTCAAATCAATGCGAAGTAGAAGGTTTATCTTCAACTGCATGCGAAACAAACGAGTTAGCTTCAAATCCATGCGAAACACATGAGTTAGCTTCTTATCAATGCGAAGTAGAAGGCTGATCTTCGAATCCTTGCGAAACAAATGGTTTAGCTTCAAATACTTGTTTGATACATTATTCAGCTTCAAATCCATGCGAAACAAGTGATTCAACTTCAAATACTTGTGATGTGCATGATTTAGCTTCAAATGCAAGCGAAACGAACGAGTTAGCTTCAACTCCATGCGAAACACATGATTTAGCTTCAAATCAATACGAGGTAGATGGATGAACTTCGAATCCATGCGAAACAAATGGTTGAGCTTGAAATACTTGTTTGATACATTATTTAGCTTCAATTACATGCGAAACGAACGAGTTAGCTTGAAATCCAAGCGAAACACATGATTTAGCTTCAAATCAATGCGAAGTAGAAGGCTTATCTTCAAATCCTTGCGAAATAATGGTTTAGCTTCAAATACTTATGATATACATGATTTAGCTTCAACAGCATGCAAAACTAACGAGTTAGCTTCAAATCCATGCGAAACACGTGATTTAGCTTCAAATCAATGCGAAGTAGAAGGTTTATCTTCAACTGCATGCGAAACAAACGAGTTAGCTTCAAATCCATGCGAAACACATGAGTTAGCTTCTTATCAATGCGAAGTAGAAGGCTGATCTTCGAATCCTTGCGAAACAAATGGTTTAGCTTCAAATACTTGTTTGATACATTATTCAGCTTCAATTGCATGCGAAACAAACGAGTTAGCTTGAAATCCAAGCGAAACACATGATTTCGCTTCAAATCAAAGCGAAGTAGAAGGCTTATTTTGAAATCCATGCGAATCAAATGGTTGAGCTTCAAATACTTGGGATATACATGATTCAGCTTCAACTGCATGCGTAACAAACGAGTTAGCTTCAAATCTATGCGAAACACATGATTTAGCTTCAAATTCATTCCAAACACATTGTTTAGCCTGATATTCATGCGAAACACATGGTTTAGCTTAATTTGCATGCGTAACAAATGGTTTAGCTTCAAATCCAAGCGAAACAAATGGTATAGATTCAGATACTTTTGATAAACATGATTTAGCTTTAAATCGTGCGAAGTAGAAGGCTTAGCTTCAAATCCGAGCGCAAGAAATGTTTTAGATTCAGTTACTTGTGATAAACATGATTTAGCTTCAAATCATGCGAAGTAGAAGGCTATACTTCAAATCCGAGCGAAACACATGATTTAGCTTCAAATCAATGCGAAGTATAAGGCTTAGCTTGAAATCAATGCGAAACAAATGGTTTAGATTAAAATACTTGTGATATACATTTTTTTTCCCGTGGAGGGGGAAATGCTTTTCGCACACCATAGCGATGGTAGTGTGGGGCTGTCCGAGGGTAGTGCTATCGGCATACCCACTAAAACCTAAACCTCCCTTCAGCCATGATGTAGGATCCCCCCTCAATGGTATCCGCCCTAGATCATTGCTTCGGGAGGGGAGCGGGTGGAATTACGTTTCTTAGAACCACCTTACATTTGAGTCCTGGTCCTGGCTGTGAAATTCGGTCTCTCCTTCCTCTGGAGGTCGTTGAGGGCAGCCTCCTTCCTCTTGAGGTAGTCGTCAACAAACTTTTTAAAAGATGTCCTTTTGCTCGAGTCTTTCAGTATAAGTAATACCATGTCAAATGAAAGCACTCCAATTTCTTTCACCAATGTGGCTCGTTCGTCGTCAAAGGCCCGGCACATCATAATAGCGTGCTCAATGGTGTCATCGTCCACCCCGCAGAGCAGGCATCTGGACTGGTCTATCTTCCCAATACGCTTAAGGAAGCTTGAGAAGCAACCATGTCCAGTCAGCACCTGCGCCAGTCGAAAGTCGAGCAGGAGAGGGCCCCACCCGATCCAGTCCGCAATCTTCGGGATTAGAGAGTGAGTCCTCCGTCCATGGGGTGCCAAATCCCATCTCTTCTGCCATTCGGACAACGTCCGGTCACGCTCTTCCTTCCTGATCAGGTGCATCCGGCGCTTGTAGTCGGGTGCCCTCCTGTCCAGATCCGTTGTTTTCACGTAGATGCGCCTCCTTTCGTTTGCCACCAAGTCGAAAGGGGGAAAACCCGCAAGGACGCACAAGGCGTCGAGCGCGGTGGTACGATATGCTCTAACCACCCTCGCCAGGATCGTCTTTTGCGCAGCGTTGAGGTGCTTTCTGTTGTTGGACATATTGACCGCAGGAGCCCATATTGGAGCCGCATACATGCATACTGACTCCACTACGCGGTAATATAAGGAACGTGCCCAATAACCGCCACCCCCGATGTTGGGCAGTATCCTGCACAATATTCCTGCATACTTAGTGGCCTTTTCACAGGCATTAAGTATGTGCTTCCGAAACACTTGATTGGCCTCAATGACCACACCAAGGTAGCGTGTAGCTGTACATGCCTTAAGAGTATTATTACCAATCCTCAGGTCGATGGACCGCTTGGTCTTCCTGCTTGTGAGGTGAAGGACCTCACATTTTTCCTCCGCAAGTTCTAAATGATTTTGGTCAAACCAAGTCTTGACTGATTTCAAGGCGGCGGTAGCCTTGTTTCTGGCTGCCTCAATATCCCTGGCAGATATGACGAGTGCAGCGTCGTGGGCGAAGCCTAATAGGCTGCAGTCACGTGGTAGTCGAATATCCAGCAGGTCATCGTATTGGATATTCCACAATAGGGGGCCCAGAACCGAGCCCTGGGGAACTCCCGCAAAGACGGATATCCGTTCCGCCTCACCGTCCCTCCAAGTCATAATGCATCGCTTGTGCAAATAGCTGCGGAGTATGCCAAGGAGTCGAGGGGGAATGTTCCTCCGCTGCAGAGCAGTAAGAATGTTTCCCCACTTAACCGCATTAAATGCGTCCTTAACGTTTAAGGTCACTAGAAAGCAGTGCATTGACTTCTTCTTAGCAGCGTTCCAAAGGTCCATGACTCTGCTGACAGCATAAATCGTACTTTTCCCCTTAGCAAAACCATACTGGTTGACAGAGGAAGTTATCCTGGATACCAGCCTCTCCTTGATGCAATACTCGAACACTTTCGCGAAGTTTGAGAGTATGCATAAGGGGCGCCAGGCAGGTCGATTGTCTGGCCCCGGTTTTTTCGGGATCAAGACCAGTCTCCCAACTTTCCAAGCTCTGGGGAAATACCCTATAGCAAGGCATCTTGAAAATAGGTGTGTAATATGGCCTAATGCACCCCCCCCCCAAGTGCCCCCATGACCGACAGCGGTAAATTGTCCGGGCCCAACGCACGCTTCTTCAGCCTCTTTAAGGCTTCCCGGGCTTCGTCTTCAGTAAACGGGGGATCCTGGCTACCGTCCAGGGTCCCGCTCAATGTGAGTAATCGGGATGCGTCAACGATGGTCTCGTGGTTTGGTGCCGGAGGGATGGTGGTAAACAACTTACCTACTATCGCCCGATGTTCCTCGCGGTTCAGGGTAATTAGGTGACGATATCCCTTTAATTTTGTTAACCACCCATGTATATGGTCTACCCCAGGCATCAGCATCGATTCCTTTGATGAAGTCCTTCCATGCGGCGTCCTTGGAGGCCTGAATCGTCCTTTTTAGGTCTCCTTTAAGGGTCATGTAAGTGGTTCTGGCAAGTTCGATCCCATTTGCGTGCCCCTTCCTCCTGGCTCTCTGTAGCCTCCTCCTACTTTTGACGACTGCCAGTCTAGCCGCCCCGACCTCTGCTGTCCACCACCATTTCGGGCGTCTGAACTCCGAAGGGTATCGAGGGCGCGTAGATTTAGCCGCAAGTTCGCTTACCAACTGGATATATTCGTCGATGTCTATAGCCGTCTCCATAAGGAAAGGAGAGACCAATGCCGTAGCCCTGCTGTATAGCGCCAGGAATTTATCCACATCAACCACTCCAGGCCTAGGCGCTTTTTTGTGGAAGATGTTTTCACCGGAGAATACGTGTCTAACATAACGGTGATCCGAGGCTGTTTCCGTGTTTAATATGACGCTTGACACCAGCTTCCGAAGCATGGCGTAGCCGCAGAACATGATGTCGATCAGAGAGTGGTGACCATTCCTCTCAAACGTGAACTTCCCTTCACTGACCACCGGGCAAATCCGGACACGGTTTGCCATTTGGAGGGTGGCAGTGCCCCGTGCAGGCCACCCCCAGGCTGGTGATTTTGAATTGAAGTCACCTGCCACGATCAGGTGTTCGCGATCCAGGGTGCCTATCAGATGTTCAAGGTGATGCAAGTGCGTCATAAAATTGTCCAATCGCATGTTCGGCCTGTAGTAGCAGCTAACAACTGTTATATCGTTGAGCTGTACTACCACGCATCCGTCTATGCTGGCCAGACGTTGGATAGACGAAAACCTCTCAGTCGCCCTAGCAGTGACCCATATGGCCGCTCTGCCATCCCTGGCCCCGAACCAATGGTCTAGTATCCGCCATGGTTCAGAAATCAAAACCACGTCGATGTCAAGGTCGATTGCATTTTGTTGGAGCAGGTCATGCGCTAATCTACAATTGTGCAGGTTGATTTGTAATAAGTTTAGGCGAGTGTCCTTAGATGCCTTCTTCTTATGTTTAGAGTGAACTTGTTAACAATAATGAAGGGTCCAAGAGTAATGGACAAAGGAGTTAGCCCTTATCGTCGTAGCCCTTTTCGGGTGCTTGTATTAGCGTCTCGCCTCCGGAGGGTAAGAGTACCCTGGAGGAATCCTCGCTAAATATATCGGAGGCACTTCTGGGGACCAGCGTCACCCTTGCGTCCTTATCCTTGTTTGCCCTTGGAGTGGGGTTAGTCGTCTGTTTATCAGCATCGGCCTCTCTCAGGGCTGTCGATGCGTCTTTACAATCAAGGCTCACTATAGGTGAGCTTGAGTCGGTACTAAATTTACCTCCCTTAGGTTGTTTCGGTGTCCTGCCCGAGTTCGTCAATTTATTCGTCTTCGGTATTTTTGCGTCGTTCATGGAGCCGTCAGTTGGTGGTTTGGCTTTAACCCCTTTGTCATTGTTGCGTTTCTCGCGGGCTTCGTTGAGAGCCTTGCAGTATGCAGGGCACTTGAGACTCCAGTCCCTGTGGCCCTGCATACTGCAATTAAGGCATTTTTCCGCATTAGTGTAGGATTTCTCCATGTGTCCAAGGTCACCTCACCTGCGGCAGCTCTTAGACCTGTCCGCATTTTTACATGTTGAGCTGCGATGACCGTATTCGCGGCACCTGTAACATTGGGTGACCTCTATCCGTTCAACCACACAACAGAGACCCCATCCAACCCTGAAGCGTTTCACCTTTAGGAGCCTTTCCGCGTTTTTAGTGGAAGTGATGACGGTAGCATTTTGGCTACCCGCGTACCCAGGACGAAGGGCTTTCACCTGAACTTCCTGAGGATCCAAGGTCGAGCCCAGCATCTTGTATAGTGTACTCGATATGTCCTCGGTCGTAACATCCCCGTCTAAACCCTTGAGATGGAGAGTTTTTGTATTGCGGGTTGATATTTTCGCTTTAACTCCGGCAATCTTTTTATTAATTAGTGCGGAGAGTCCTGTTACCTTCCCTCGGTCACCCTTGACAGAGATAACTAGGTCTCCTTTCAGGTTCGCTTTGACGTAAGCGATGTCAATCCCCCCTCGGTTAACGTCGACGTTCTTTTTAACAGAACGCAGCATGTCAGCGTATGTTTGTCCGTTACTGGATATGTTAATGGTTTCCGTCGCGGGCTTACCAGAGCCGTCACAGCTTTTGATCATTTTTATGTCTGGTCCCCCTCCCTTACTTGAGCGGAGATGGATCATCAAGTTGCTCTGTAAGAAGGTCAATTCAACAAGTTTCCTGCTAATATTTATACTTACTTCGTCGGGGCAAATCAACGTGATTACTTTTCCAGCCGAAGTATCCGTACTTAGGTGCGCCATTTTCCTGAGGCACTCGTATACCACGTGTAAGTCGATAGTGTCCTTCTCATTATCCTTATGGATAAGAAAGAAGTGGGTCTTGGATTTCCTTGTCATACCGCCGCTTTTGCTTGGAATAGAGGTAGTGGTCTGGAGGTGGGCGACCTCTCCCTTGCGGGCCTCCTGGACAAGGATATGGTCGAGACATGCCATCTTCTGAAGGATTCTGCACGTAGTTCCATCTGTGGTGCGTAGATCCGCCGGTGTGAAGCAGGCGATGTCAATCGTGTCCTTCATCGGTCTTGCGTTATCATCAACTTTTGAGTGAGCAAAGGAATCGAATGAGCTTGTGGAGCTCATCAAAGTTGAGTTCCTTTCGCGCCCACCATGCGACCTCACCACGATTCACCGCTTCCGGGTCTGCGGTTTGCGTACCCACAGTCCTACATGCTTTGGGGAGAGGAGGACGAGTGGAGCCATCGTCGATTAAAGAGGCGCGGGTCGCATTACCGACCTCCTCGCGTGTCTCGAGTCTTCCTTTGGTAAGGACCTCCTTCGTGATCCTTTTAAAGAGTTCGTTTCCTTGGCCAACGAGCTCACCAGTAATGATAAGTTGGGGTTTACGCTGTCCTGTGACCTACAAAACGCCTGTACCGACTTGGTGTAGGCTATAAGTTTCCTCAATTGGATAGTGACATCAGCCAACAGATTAGTTTCAACTACAGCTGTGACGTCCTCGCTGAGATCAGACATGGTGTCAAGCCTCTTTCTTTTCTGCGTATGTGCCGCTTCAGAAGTCGGTCGCATCTCACTTTCCGAGTGAAAAGCAACCTCAAAGTCTTCCTGCACCTGCGTCTGGGACGCCATGTCCGTCAGTGTCATGACCGGCACAAAGTGAGACTTGAACTCTACCTTGTGATATACATGATTTAGCTTCAACAGCATGCAAAACTAACGAGTTAGCTTCAAATCCATGCGAAACACATGATTCAGCTTCAAATCAATGCGAAGTAGAAGGCTTATCTTCAAATCCATGCGAAACAAGTGGCACAGCTTCAAATACTTGTGATGTGCATGATTTAGCTTGAAATGCAATCGAAACGAACGAGTTAGCTTCAAATCCATGCGAAACACATAATTTAGCTTCTTATCAATTGCGAAGTAGAGGGCTGATCTTCGAATCCTTGCGAAATAATGGTTTAGCTTCAAATACTTATGATATACATGATTTAGCTTCAACAGCATGCAAAACTAACGAGTTAGCTTCAAATCCATGCGAAACACGTGATTTAGCTTCAAATCAATGCGAAGTAGAAGGTTTATCTTCAAATCCATGCGAATCAAATGATTTAGTTTCAAATAATTGTGATATACATGATTTAGCTACAATTGCATGCGAAACAAACGAGTTAGTTTCAAATCCATGCGAAACACTTGATTTAGCTTCAAATCATTACGAGGTAGATGGATGAACTTCGAATCCATGCGAAACAAATGGTTGAGCTTGAAATACTTGTTTGATACATTATTTAGCTTCAATTACATGCGAAACGAACGAGTTAGCTTGAAATCCAAGCGAAACACATGATTTAGCTTCAAATCAATGCGAAGTAGAAGACTTATTTTGAAATCCATGCGAATCAAATGGTTTCGCTTCAAATAATTGTGATATACATGATTTAGCTTCAATTGCATGTGAAACAAACGAGTTAGCTTGAAATCCAAGCGAAACACATGATTTAGCTTCAAATCAATGCGAAGTAGAAGGCTTATCTTCAAATCCTTGCGAAATAATGGTTTAGCTTCAAATACTTATGATATACATGATTTAGCTTCAACAGCATGCAAAACTAACGAGTTAGCTTCAAATCCATGCGAAACACGTGATTTAGCTTCAAATCAATGCGAAGTAGAAGGTTTATCTTCAACTGCATGCGAAACAAACGAGTTAGCTTCAAATCCATGCGAAACACATGAGTTAGCTTCTTATCAATGCGAAGTAGAAGGCTGATCTTCGAATCCTTGCGAAACAAATGGTTTAGCTTCAAATACTTGTTTGATACATTATTCAGCTTCAAATCCATGCGAAACAAGTGATTCAACTTCAAATACTTGTGATGTGCATGATTTAGCTTCAAATGCAAGCGAAACGAACGAGTTAGCTTCAACTCCATGCGAAACACATGATTTAGCTTCAAATCAATACGAGGTAGATGGCTGATCTTCGAATCCATGCGAAACAAATGGTTTAGCTTCAAATACTTGTTTGATACATGATTTAGCTTCAATTGCATGCGAAACAAACGAGTTAGCTTGAAATCCATGCGAAACACATGATTTAGCTTCTTATCAATTGCGAAGTAGAAGGCTGATCTTCGAATCCATGCGAATCAATTGATTTAGTTTCAAATAATTGTGATATACATGATTTAGCTTCAACTGCATGCGACACAAACGAGTTAGTTTCAAATCCATGCGAAACACATGATTTAGCTTCAAATCATTACGAGGTAGATGGCAGATCTTCGAATCCATGCGAAACAAATGCTTGAGCTTGAAATACTAGTTTGATACATTATTTAGCTTCAATTACATGCGAAACAAACGAGTTAGCTTGAAATCCAAGCGAAACACATGATTTAGCTTCAAATTAATGCGAAGTAGAAGGCATATTTTGAAATCCATGCGGATCAAATGGTTTAGCTTCAAATAATTGTGATATACATGATTTAGCTTCAATTGCATGTGAAACAAACGAGTTAGCTTGAAATCCAAGCGAAACACATGATTTAGCTTCAAATCAATGCGAAGTAGAAGGCTTATCTTCAAATCCTTGCGAAATAATGGTTTAGCTTCAAATACTTATGATATACATGATTTAGCTTCAACAGCATGCAAAACTAACGAGTTAGCTTCAAATCCATGCGAAACACGTGATTTAGCTTCAAATCAATGCGAAGTAGAAGGTTTATCTTCAACTGCATGCGAAACAAACGAGTTAGCTTCAAATCCATGCGAAACACATGAGTTAGCTTCTTATCAATGCGAAGTAGAAGGCTGATCTTCGAATCCTTGCGAAACAAATGGTTTAGCTTCAAATACTTGTTTGATACATTATTCAGCTTCAATTGCATGCGAAACAAACGAGTTAGCTTGAAATCCAAGCGAAACACATGATTTCGCTTCAAATCAATGCGAAGTAGAAGGCTTATTTTGAAATCCATGCGAATCAAATGGTTGAGCTTCAAATACTTGGGATATACATGATTCAGCTTCAACTGCATGCGTAACAAACGAGTTAGCTTCAAATCTATGCGAAACACATGATTTAGCTTCAAATTCATTCCAAACACATTGTTTAGCCTGATATTCGTGCGAAACAAATGGTTCAGCTTCAAATACTTGTGACATACATGACTTAGCTTCAACTGCATGTGAAACGAAAGTGTTAGCTTCAAATTCAAGAGAAACACATGATTCAGTTTCAAATAAAAGCGAAGTAGATGGCATAGCATCAAATCCATGCGAATCAAATGGTTTAGCTTCAAATACTTGTGATATACATGATTTAGCTTCAACTCCATGCGATACAAACGATTAGCTTCAAATGCATAAGAAACACATGATTTAGATTAAAATCAATGCGAAGTAGAAGGTTTATCTTCAAATCCATGCGAATCAAATGGTTTCGCTTCAAATAATTGTGATATACATGATTTATCTTCAACTGCATTGCGAAACAAACTAGTTAGTTTCAAATCTAAGCGAAACACTTGATTTAGATTCAAATCAATGCGAAGTAGAAGGCTTATCTTCAAATCCATGCGAAACAAGTGATACAGCTTCAAATACTTGTGATGTGCATGATTTAGCTTCAAATGCATGCGAAACGAACGAGTTAGCTTCAAATCCATGCGAAACACATGATTTAGCTTCAAATCAATACGAGGTAGATGGCTGATGTTCGAATCCGTGCGAAACAAATGCTTGAGCTTGGAATACTAGTTTGATACATTATTTAGCTTCAATTACATGCGAAACAAACGAGTTAGCTTGAAATCCAAGCGAAACACATGATTTAGCTTCAAATTAATGCGAAGTAGAAGGATTATTTTGAAATCCATACGAATCAAATGGTTTAGCTTCAAATAATTGTGATATACATGATTTAGCTTCAGTTGCATGTGAAACAAACGAGTTAGCTTGAAATCCAAGCGAAACACATGATTTAGCTTCAAATCAATGCGAAGTAGAAGGCTTATCTTCAAATCCTTGCGAAATAATGGTTTAGCTTCAAATACTTATGATATACATGATTTAGCTTCAACAGCATGCAAAACTAACGAGTTAGCTTCAAATCCATGCGAAACACGTGATTTAGCTTCAAATCAATGCGAAGTAGAAGGTTTATCTTCAACTGCATGCGAAACAAACGAGTTAGCTTCAAATCCATGCGAAACACATGATTTAGCTTCAAATCATTACGAGGTAGATGGCAGATCTTCGAATCCATGCGAAACAAATGCTTGAGCTTGAAATACTAGTTTGATACATTATTTAGCTTCAATTACATGCGAAACAAACGAGTTAGCTTGAAATCCAAGCGAAACACATGATTTAGCTTCAAATTAATGCGAAGTAGAAGGCATATTTTGAAATCCATGCGGATCAAATGGTTTAGCTTCAAATAATTGTGATATACATGATTTAGCTTCAATTGCATGTGAAACAAACGAGTTAGCTTGAAATCCAAGCGAAACACATGATTTAGCTTCAAATCAATGCGAAGTAGAAGGCTTATCTTCAAATCCTTGCGAAATAATGGTTTAGCTTCAAATACTTATGATATACATGATTTAGCTTCAACAGCATGCAAAACTAACGAGTTAGCTTCAAATCCATGCGAAACACGTGATTTAGCTTCAAATCAATGCGAAGTAGAAGGTTTATCTTCAACTGCATGCGAAACAAACGAGTTAGCTTCAAATCCATGCGAAACACATGAGTTAGCTTCTTATCAATGCGAAGTAGAAGGCTGATCTTCGAATCCTTGCGAAACAAATGGTTTAGCTTCAAATACTTGTTTGATACATTATTCAGCTTCAATTGCATGCGAAACAAACGAGTTAGCTTGAAATCCAAGCGAAACACATGATTTCGCTTCAAATCAATGCGAAGTAGAAGGCTTATTTTGAAATCCATGCGAATCAAATGGTTGAGCTTCAAATACTTGGGATATACATGATTCAGCTTCAACTGCATGCGTAACAAACGAGTTAGCTTCAAATCTATGCGAAACACATGATTTAGCTTCAAATTCATTCCAAACACATTGTTTAGCCTGATATTCGTGCGAAACAAATGGTTCAGCTTCAAATACTTGTGACATACATGATTTAGCTTCAACTGCATGTGAAACGAAAGTGTTAGCTTCAAATTCAAGAGAAACACATGATTCAGTTTCAAATAAAAGCGAAGTAGATGGCATAGCATCAAATCCATGCGAATCAAATGGTTTAGCTTCAAATACTTGTGATATACATGATTTAGCTTCAACTCCATGCGATACAAACGATCAGCTTCAAATGCATAAGAAACACATGATTTAGATTAAAATCAATGCGAAGTAGAAGGTTTATCTTCAAATCCATGCGAATCAAATGGTTTCGCTTCAAATAATTGTGATATACATGATTTATCTTCAACTGCATTGCGAAACAAACTAGTTAGTTTCAAATCTAAGCGAAACACTTGATTTAGATTCAAATCAATGCGAAGTAGAAGGCTTATCTTCAAATCCATGCGAAACAAGTGATACAGCTTCAAATACTTGTGATGTGCATGATTTAGCTTCAAATGCATGCGAAACGAACGAGTTAGCTTCAAATCCATGCGAAACACATGATTTAGCTTCAAATCAATACGAGGTAGATGGCTGATGTTCGAATCCATGCGAAACAAATGCTTGAGCTTGGAATACTAGTTTGATACATTATTTAGCTTCAATTACATGCGAAACAAACGAGTTAGCTTGAAATCCAAGCGAAACACATGATTTAGCTTCAAATTAATGCGAAGTAGAAGGATTATTTTGAAATCCATACGAATCAAATGGTTTAGCTTCAAATACTTGTGATGTGCATGATTTAGCTTCAAATGCATGCGAAACGAACGAGTTAGCTTCAAATCCATGCGAAACACATGATTTAGCTTCAAATCAATACGAGGTAGATGGCTGATGTTCGAATCCATGCGAAACAAATGCTTGAGCTTGGAATACTAGTTTGATACATTATTTAGCTTCAATTACATGCGAAACAAACGAGTTAGCTTGAAATCCAAGCGAAACACATGATTTAGCTTCAAATTAATGCGAAGTAGAAGGATTATTTTGAAATCCATACGAATCAAATGGTTTAGCTTCAAATAATTGTGATATACATGATTTAGCTTCAGTTGCATGTGAAACAAACGAGTTAGCTTGAAATCCAAGCGAAACACATGATTTAGCTTCAAATCAATGCGAAGTAGAAGGCTTATCTTCAAATCCTTGCGAAATAATGGTTTAGCTTCAAATACTTATGATATACATGATTTAGCTTCAACAGCATGCAAAACTAACGAGTTAGCTTCAAATCCATGCGAAACACGTGATTTAGCTTCAAATCAATGCGAAGTAGAAGGTTTATCTTCAACTGCATGCGAAACAAACGAGTTAGCTTCAAATCCATGCGAAACACATGAGTTAGCTTCTTATCAATGCGAAGTAGAAGGCTGATCTTCGAATCCTTGCGAAACAAATGGTTTAGCTTCAAATACTTGTTTGATACATGATTTAGCTTCAATTGCATGCAAAACAAACGAGTTAGCTTGAAATCCATGCGAAACACATGATTTAGCTCCTTATCAATTGCGAAGTAGAAGGCTGATCTTCGAATCCATGCGAATCAAATGATTTAGTTTCAAATAATTGTGATATACATGATTTAGCTTCAACTGCATGCGACACAAACGAGTTAGTTTCAAATCCATGCGAAACACATGATTTAGCTTCAAATCATTACGAGGTAGATGGCAGATCTTCGAATCCATGCGAAACAAATGCTTGAGCTTGAAATACTAGTTTGATACATTATTTAGCTTCAATTACATGCGAAACAAACGAGTTAGCTTGAAATCCAAGCGAAACACATGATTTAGCTTCAAATTAATGCGAAGTAGAAGGCTTATTTTGAAATCCATGCGAATCAAATGGTTTAGCTTCAAATAATTGTGATATACATGATTTATCTTCAATTGCATGTGAAACAAACGAGTTAGCTTGAAATCCAAGCGAAACACATGATTTAGCTTCAAATCAATGCGAAGTAGAAGGCTTATCTTCAAATCCTTGCGAAATAATGGTTTAGCTTCAAATACTTATGATATACATGATTTAGCTTCAACAGCATGCAAAACTAACGAGTTAGCTTGAAATCCATGCGAAACACATGATTTAGCTTCTTATCAATTGCGAAGTAGAAGGCTGATCTTCGAATCCATGCGAATCAAATGATTTAGTTTCAAATACTTGTGACATACATGATTTAGCTTCAACTGCATGTGAAACGAAAGTGTTAGCTTCAAATTCAAGAGAAACACATGATTCAGTTTCAAATAAAAGCGAAGTAGATGGCATAGCATCAAATCCATGCGAATCAAATGGTGTAGCTGCAAATACTTGTGATATACATGATTTAGCTTCAACTCCATGCGATACAAACGATTAGCTTCAAATGCATGCGAAACACATGATTTAGATTAAAATCAATGCGAAGTAGAAGGCTTATCTTCAAATCCATGCGAATCAAATGATTTAGTTTCAAATAATTGTGATATACATGATTTAGCTACAACTGCATGCGAAACAAACGAGTTAGTTTCAAATCCATGCGAAACACGTGATTTAGCTTCAAATCATTACGAGGTAGATGGATCAACTTCGAATCCATGCGAAACAAATGGTTGAGCTTGAAATACTTGTTTGATACATTATTTAGCTTCAATTACATCCGAAACGAACGTGTTAGCTTGAAATCCAAGCGAAACACATGATTTAGCTTCAAATCAATGCGAAGTAGAAGGCTGATCTTCGAATCCATGCGAATCAAATGATTTAGTTTTAAATACTTGTGACATACATGATTTAGCTTCAACTGCATGTGAAACGAAAGTGTTAGCTTCAAATTCAAGAGAAACACATGATTCAGTTTCAAATAAAAGCGAAGTAGATGGCATAGCATCAAATCCATGCGAATCAAATGGTTTAGCTTCAAATACTTGTGATATACATGATTTAGCTTCAACTCCATGCGATACAAACGATTAGCTTAAAATGCATAAGAAACACATGATTTAGATTAAAATCAATGCGAAGTAGAAGGTTTATCTTCAAATCCATGCGAATCAAATGATTTAGTTTCAAATAATTGTGATATACATGATTTAGCTACAACTGCATGCGAAACAAACGAGTTAGTTTCAAATCCATGCGAAACACGTGATTTAGTTTCAAATCATTACGAGGTAGATGGATGAACTTCGAATCCATGCGAAACAAATGGTTGAGCTTGAAATACTTGTTTGATACATTATTTAGCTTCAATTACATGCGAAACGAACGAGTTAGCTTGAAATCCAAGCGAAACACATGATTTAGCTTCAAATCAATGCGAAGTAGAAGGCTGATCTTCGAATCCATGCGAATCAAATGATTTAGTTTCAAATACTTGTGACATACATGATTTAGCTTCAACTGCATGTGAAACGAAAGTGTTAGCTTCAAATTCAAGAGAAACACATGATTCAGTTTCAAATAAAAGCGAAGTAGATGGCATAGCATCAAATCCATGCGAATCAAATGGTTTAGCTTCAAATACTTGTGATATACATGATTTAGCTTCAACTCCATGCGATACAAACGATTAGCTTCAAATGCATAAGAAACACATGATTTAGATTAAAATCAATGCGAAGTAGAAGGTTTATCTTCAAATCCATGCGAATCAAATGATTTAGTTTCAAATAATTGTGATATACATGATTTAGCTACAACTGCATGCGAAACAAACGAGTTAGTTTCAAATCCATGCGAAACACGTGATTTAGCTTCAAATCATTACGAGGTAGATGGATGAACTTCGAATCCATGCGAAACAAATGGTTGAGCTTGAAATACTTGTTTGATACATTATTTAGCTTCAATTACATGCGAAACGAACGAGTTAGCTTGAAATCCAAGCGAAACACATGATTTAGCTTCAAATCAATGCGAAGTAGAAGGCTTATTTTGAAATCCATGCGAATCAAATGGTTTCGCTTCAAATAATTGTGATATACATGATTTATCTTCAACTGCATTGCGAAACAAACTAGTTAGTTTCAAATCTAAGCGAAACACTTGATTTAGCATCAAATCAATGCGAAACAAGTGATACAGCTTCAAATACTTGTGATGTGCATGATTTAGCTTCAAATGCATGCGAAACGAACGAGTTAGCTTCAAATCCATGCGAAACACATGATTTAGCTTCAAATCAATACGAGGTAGATGGCTGATCTTCGAATCCATGCGAAACAAATGGTTTAGCTTCAAATACTTGTTTGATACATGATTTAGCTTCAATTGCATGCGAAACAAACGAGTTAGCTTGAAATCCATGCGAAACACATGATTTAGCTTCTTATCAATTGCGAAGTAGAAGGCTGATCTTCGAATCCATGCGAATCAAATGATTTAGTTTCAAATAATTGTGATATACATGATTTAGCTTCAACTGCATGCGACACAAACGAGTTAGCTTGAAATCCAAGCGAAACACATGATTTAGCTTCAAATTAATGCGAAGTAGAAGGCTTATTTTGAAATCCATGCGAATCAAATGGTTTAGCTTCAAATAATTGTGATATACATGATTTATCTTCAATTGCATGTGAAACAAACGAGTTAGCTTGAAATCCAAGCGAAACACATGATTTAGCTTCAAATCAATGCGAAGTAGAAGGCTTATCTTCAAATCCTTGCGAAATAATGGTTTAGCTTCAAATACTTATGATATACATGATTTAGCTTCAACAGCATGCAAAACTAACGAGTTAGCTTGAAATCCATGCGAAACACATGATTTAGCTTCTTATCAATTGCGAAGTAGAAGGCTGATCTTCGAATCCATGCGAATCAAATGATTTAGTTTCAAATACTTGTGACATACATGATTTAGCTTCAACTGCATGTGAAACGAAAGTGTTAGCTTCAAATTCAAGAGAAACACATGATTCAGTTTCAAATAAAAGCGAAGTAGATGGCATAGCATCAAATCCATGCGAATCAAATGGTGTAGCTGCAAATACTTGTGATATACATGATTTAGCTTCAACTCCATGCGATACAAACGATTAGCTTCAAATGCATGCGAAACACATGATTTAGATTAAAATCAATGCGAAGTAGAAGGCTTATCTTCAAATCCATGCGAATCAAATGATTTAGTTTCAAATAATTGTGATATACATGATTTAGCTACAACTGCATGCGAAACAAACGAGTTAGTTTCAAATCCATGCGAAACACGTGATTTAGCTTCAAATCATTACGAGGTAGATGGATCAACTTCGAATCCATGCGAAACAAATGGTTGAGCTTGAAATACTTGTTTGATACATTATTTAGCTTCAATTACATGCGAAACGAACGTGTTAGCTTGAAATCCAAGCGAAACACATGATTTAGCTTCAAATCAATGCGAAGTAGAAGGCTGATCTTCGAATCCATGCGAATCAAATGATTTAGTTTTAAATACTTGTGACATACATGATTTAGCTTCAACTGCATGTGAAACGAAAGTGTTAGCTTCAAATTCAAGAGAAACACATGATTCAGTTTCAAATAAAAGCGAAGTAGATGGCATAGCATCAAATCCATGCGAATCAAATGGTTTAGCTTCAAATACTTGTGATATACATGATTTAGCTTCAACTCCATGCGATACAAACGATTAGCTTAAAATGCATAAGAAACACATGATTTAGATTAAAATCAATGCGAAGTAGAAGGTTTATCTTCAAATCCATGCGAATCAAATGATTTAGTTTCAAATAATTGTGATATACATGATTTAGCTACAACTGCATGCGAAACAAACGAGTTAGTTTCAAATCCATGCGAAACACGTGATTTAGTTTCAAATCATTACGAGGTAGATGGATGAACTTCGAATCCATGCGAAACAAATGGTTGAGCTTGAAATACTTGTTTGATACATTATTTAGCTTCAATTACATGCGAAACGAACGAGTTAGCTTGAAATCCAAGCGAAACACATGATTTAGCTTCAAATCAATGCGAAGTAGAAGGCTGATCTTCGAATCCATGCGAATCAAATGATTTAGTTTCAAATACTTGTGACATACATGATTTAGCTTCAACTGCATGTGAAACGAAAGTGTTAGCTTCAAATTCAAGAGAAACACATGATTCAGTTTCAAATAAAAGCGAAGTAGATGGCATAGCATCAAATCCATGCGAATCAAATGGTTTAGCTTCAAATACTTGTGATATACATGATTTAGCTTCAACTCCATGCGATACAAACGATTAGCTTCAAATGCATAAGAAACACATGATTTAGATTAAAATCAATGCGAAGTAGAAGGTTTATCTTCAAATCCATGCGAATCAAATGATTTAGTTTCAAATAATTGTGATATACATGATTTAGCTACAACTGCATGCGAAACAAACGAGTTAGTTTCAAATCCATGCGAAACACGTGATTTAGCTTCAAATCATTACGAGGTAGATGGATGAACTTCGAATCCATGCGAAACAAATGGTTGAGCTTGAAATACTTGTTTGATACATTATTTAGCTTCAATTACATGCGAAACGAACGAGTTAGCTTGAAATCCAAGCGAAACACATGATTTAGCTTCAAATCAATGCGAAGTAGAAGGCTTATTTTGAAATCCATGCGAATCAAATGGTTTCGCTTCAAATAATTGTGATATACATGATTTATCTTCAACTGCATTGCGAAACAAACTAGTTAGTTTCAAATCTAAGCGAAACACTTGATTTAGCATCAAATCAATGCGAAACAAGTGATACAGCTTCAAATACTTGTGATGTGCATGATTTAGCTTCAAATGCATGCGAAACGAACGAGTTAGCTTCAAATCCATGCGAAACACATGATTTAGCTTCAAATCAATACGAGGTAGATGGCTGATCTTCGAATCCATGCGAAACAAATGGTTTAGCTTCAAATACTTGTTTGATACATGATTTAGCTTCAATTGCATGCGAAACAAACGAGTTAGCTTGAAATCCATGCGAAACACATGATTTAGCTTCTTATCAATTGCGAAGTAGAAGGCTGATCTTCGAATCCATGCGAATCAAATGATTTAGTTTCAAATAATTGTGATATACATGATTTAGCTTCAACTGCATGCGACACAAACGGAGTTAGCTTGAAATCCATGCGAAACACATGATTTAGCTTCTTATCAATTGCGAAGTAGAAGGCTGATCTTCGAATCCATGCGAATCAAATGATTTAGTTTCAAATACTTGTGACATACATGATTTAGCTTCAACTGCATGTGAAACGAAAGTGTTAGCTTCAAATTCAAGAGAAACACATGATTCAGTTTCAAATAAAAGCGAAGTAGATGGCATAGCATCAAATCCATGCGAATCAAATGGTTTAGCTTCAAATACTTGTGATATACATGATTTAGCTTCAACTCCATGCGATACAAACGATTAGCTTCAAATGCATAAGAAACACATGATTTAGATTAAAATCAATGCGAAGTAGAAGGTTTATCTTCAAATCCATGCGAATCAAATGATTTAGTTTCAAATAATTGTGATATACATGATTTAGCTACAACTGCATGCGAAACAAACGAGTTAGTTTCAAATCTAAGCGAAACACTTGATTTAGCATCAAATCAATGCGAAACAAGTGATACAGCTTCAAATACTTGTGATGTGCATGATTTAGCTTCAAATGCATGCGAAACGAACGAGTTAGCTTCAAATCCATGCGAAACACATGATTTAGCTTCAAATCAATACGAGGTAGATGGCTGATCTTCGAATCCATGCGAAACAAATGGTTTAGCTTCAAATACTTGTTTGATACATGATTTAGCTTCAATTGCATGCGAAACAAACGAGTTAGCTTGAAATCCATGCGAAACACATGATTTAGCTTCTTATCAATTGCGAAGTAGAAGGCTGATCTTCGAATCCATGCGAATCAAATGATTTAGTTTCAAATAATTGTGATATACATGATTTAGCTTCAACTGCATGCGACACAAACGAGTTAGTTTCAAATCCATGCGAAACACATGATTTAGCTTCAAATCATTACGAGGTAGATGGCAGATCTTCGAATCCATGCGAAACAAATGCTTGAGCTTGAAATACTAGTTTGATACATTATTTAGCTTCAATTACATGCGAAACAAACGAGTTAGCTTGAAATCCAAGCGAAACACATGATTTAGCTTCAAATTAATGCGAAGTAGAAGGCTTATTTTGAAATCCATGCGAATCAAATGGTTTAGCTTCAAATAATTGTGATGTGCATGATTTAGCTTCAAATGCAGGCGAAACAATCGAGTTAGCTTCAAATCCAAGCGAAAGACATGAGTTAGCTTCAAATCATTGCGAAATAGAAGGCTTAGTCTCAAATCCATGCGAGACGAATAGGTTAGGTACAAGCACTTGTTTTATACATGATTTAGCTTCAAATGCATGCGAAAGAAACGAGTTAACTTCAAATCCATGCGAATCACATGATTTAGTTTCACATCAATGCGAAGTATGATTAAAATACTTGTGATATACATTTTTTTTCCCGTGGAGGGGGAAATGCTTTACGCACACTGTCCGGGGTTGTCCGAGGGTAGTGCTATCGGCATACCCACTAAAACCTAAACCTCCCTTCAGCCATGATGTAGGATCCTCCCTCGATGGTATCCGCCCTAGAGCATTGCTTCATGAGGGTGGCGGGTGGATTTACGTTTCTCAGAACCACCTTACATTTGAGTCCTGGTCCTGGCTGTGAAATTCGGTCTCTCCTTCCTCTGGAGGTCGTTGAGGGCAGCCTCCTTCCTCTTGAGGCAGTCGTCAATAAACTTTTTAAAAGATGTCCTTTTGCTCGAGTCTTTCAGTATAAGTAATACCATGTCAAATGAAAGCACTCCAATTTCTTTCACCAATGTGGCTCGTTCGTCGTCAAAGGCCCGGCACATCATAATAGCGTGCTCAATGGTGTCATCGTCCACCCCGCAGAGCAGGCATCTGGACTGGTCTATCTTCACAATACGCTTAAGGAAGCTTGAGAAGCAACCATGTCCAGTCAGCTCCTGCGCCAGTCGAAAGTCGAGCAGGGGAGGGCCCCACCCGATCCAGTCCGCAATCTTCGGGATTAGAGAGTGAGTCCTCCGGCCATGGGGTGCCAAATCCCATCTCTTCTGCCATTCGGACAACGTTCGGTCACGCTCTTCCTTCCTGATCAGGTGCATCCGGCGCTTGTAGTCGGGTGCCCTCCTGTCCAGATCCGTTGTTTTCACGTAGATGCGCCTCCTTTCGTTTGCCACCAAGTCGAAAGGGGGGAAACCCGCAAGGACGCACAAGGCGTCGAGCGCGGTGGTACGATATGCTCTAACCACCCTCGCCAGGATCGTCTTTTGCGCAGCGTTGAGGTGCTTTCTGTTGTTGGACATATTGACCGCAGGAGCCCATATTGGAGCCGCATACATGCATACTGACTCCACTACGCGGTAATATAAGGAACGTGCCCAATAACCGCCACCCCCGATGTTGGGCAGTATCCTGCACAACATTCCTGCATACTTAGTGGCCTTTTCACAGGCATTAAGTATGTGCTTCCAAAACACTTGATTGGCCTCAATGACCACACCAAGGTAGCATGTAGCTGTTCATGCCTTAAGAGTATTATTACCAATCCTCAGGTCGATGGACCGCTTGGTCTTCCTGTTTGTGAGGTGAAGGTCCTCTCATTTTTCCTCCGCAAGTTCTAAATGATTTTGGTCAAACCAAGTCTTGACTGATTTCAAGGCGGCGGTAGCCTTGTTTCTGGCTGCCTCAATATCCCTGGCAGATATGACGAGTGCAGCGTCGTGGGCGAAGCCTAATAGGCTGCAGTCACGTGGTAGTCGAATATCCAGCAGGTCATCGTATTGGATATTCCACAATAGGGGGCCCAGAACCGAGCCCTGGGGAACTCCCGCAAAGACGGATATCCGTTCCGCCTCACCGTCCCTCCAAGTCATAATGCATCGCTTGTGCAAATAGCTGCGGAGTATGCCAAGGAGTCCTCCTTTAGAACCTCCGGCTCAATTCGGTCTAGGCCTGGACACTTGCCGCTCTTCAGTCGGTTGACCGCCGATCTGAGCTCCGAGAGGGTGAAGGGACTGGCGTCCTCACTCTCCGGCTCGATGGCAGCTTCCCTCCTGACTCGCGCATGATCGGGGGAGTCATTCGTGGGGCTATCGTCCTGAATTAACCCCTCCAGCAGTGCGGAAGCGGTGGAGTCCCAGTCTGTAGTATAACCCTGGGTAGTGTTAAGGTTAATATTCGAGATGACCATGCTGGCTGTCATCTTCTGCCTCGTGATCTTATAAATGAGGCCCCAGGGTTCTTTGTTTCCCTGCTCGGTCACGAATGCACGCCTGCTGTGCGACCGAGCAGCTTTAATGGCGGCTTTGTAGGCCTTTCTCTGTTTGAGATACTCGGTCCTCTTGGCCGCCTTCTGCTCCTCTGAACATGCTGCGTTCTGCGAGGCTCGTCTAAGTTTATAGACTCGCCTCTTCTGCCTCGTCAGGTTGGCCGTCCACCATGGGACGGATTTTGAATGCAACTGCTTGGTTGGCATCGAGGAGTCGCACGCTTGGACGATCATTCTTTCGATCTCCTGTGCTAGATGTTCGACTTATTATTCAATGGATTGGGGGATATACTCCTCTTACTTTCCTGCAGCGCCTTGTCGAACTCGGGCCATTTCGCGCTTCGGAGTCGGAACCTTGGTAATAATCCGTTCCGGTTGGTGCTGCTGTCGCTACTACAAATTTCGGCAGCACCGTCCTCGGCGCAAAAACTCAAAGTGAACTCTATGACTCGGTGGTCGCTGGTCGTCAGGTCCTCGCGGACCTTCCAACCTCGCACCTTGTCGCAAATGTCAGGTGTCGATAGTGTGACGTCGATGTAAGACTGTCCACTAGGGCTGGAAAACGTCGGAGCGTTTCCAGCCTCGTTCAAGACAACCAAGCCATGGCTCACGATAAACTCTTCAAGTTTACGGCCTCTCACGTCCGTCTCCGCACTGCCCCACTGGGCTGATTTTGCGTTAACGTCGGCAGAGATAATGACTCGGTTATGCCTTAGTGCGGAAAGAGCTCTCTCCAACCGCGCCAGACCCGATTCAACGTCATCGGACCATTGAAAGTACTGGCTGATCAGGAAAAAGCTCCCAAACGAACCCGAGATGCTGGCACAGGTCAAATGCGTGTCGCACAAGTTAGAGACTTTGACCACGGTTAGATCCGGGTTTCTGACCGCTATTGCAGCCATCACCGGATCGCCTGCCGTGATCAGCCTCGTTCTCAAGCCTAGCCCGGGCACGGTACCCCGCCAGCTATATGGCTCTTGTGCAAGCAACACATCTACCCCTCGCCTATGCATCTCAGTCCGGACTTCGTCGGTCACGTTTCGGGCTCGCTGCATGTTATGCTGCATGACCCGTATGACTCTCGAGCGTCGCCGGTCGTTTGTACTATCCATTCAAGTTCAAATTATTCTTGTCTAATGCGAGACATCTCCAAAACCAGCGCTTCCTGATAGGAGGCGCAGGCCGGGTCTCGCGACTTATGTTCGAATGGTCGCCCTCTGTCTTTACAGTTGGAGCAAACCGGGGGCTTGCTCTTCCTGCTACAGAGCGCATAACCGTGCCCTTTTTCGGCACAATGTCCGCAGACATCCTCTTTGAATTTGCAGCGCTTCGCCGTGTGCCCGAAGCACTGGCACTTATAGCATCGGGTGACCTGTATGAAGTCCCGCACACGACAGGGACTCCACCCGAGGTACACCCGGTCCCCTCTCTGCGCCAGCCGCCGACGAATCTGCGGACTGACGGCCACTACCCAGTTGGCTGTCTCCGGGGTCTTGCCAGCCATGCGACTGACCCGAACACCCGAAGGCACATCCTTCTGGGACGCCTCAGAGAGGTTTTGCCTCCAAAGACTGGAGGCAATTTCCTCCTTGCCCATCCCTTTCGGGATATCATAAATCAGGACCTCAGGGTCCCGTAGAAAAATGTATATCACAAGTATTTTAATCATACTTTGCATTGATGTGAAGCTAAATCATGTGATTCGCTTGGATTTTAAGTTAACTCGTTTCTTTCGCATGCATTTGAAGCTAAATAGCCGTCTCCATAAGGAAAGGAGAGACCAATGCCGTAGCCCTGCTGTATAGCGCCAGGAATTTATCCACATCAACCACTCCAGGCCTAGGCGCTTTTTTGTGGAAGATGTTTTCACCGGAGTATACGTGTCTAACATAACGGTGATCCGAGGCTGTTTCCGTGTTAAATATGACGCTTGACACCAGCTTCCGGAGCATGGCGTAGACGCAGAACATGATGTCGATCAGAGAGTGGTGAACATTCCTCTCAAACGTGAACTTCCCTTCACTGACCACCGGGCAAATCCGGACACGGTTTGCCATTTCGAGGGTGGCGGTGCCCCGTGCATCCGACTTGGCCGACCCCCAGGCTGGTGATTTTGAATTGAAGTCACCTGCCACGATCAGGTGTTCGCGATCCAGGGTGCTTATCAGATGTTCAAGGTTATGCAAGTGCGTCAGAAAATTGTCCAATCGCATGTTCGGCGTGTAGTAGCAGCTAACAACTGTTATATCGTTGAGCTGTATCACCACGCATCCGTCTATGCTGGCCAGACGTTGGATAGACGAAAACCTCTCAGTCGCCCTAGCAGTGATCCATATGACCGCTCTGCCATCCCTGGCCCCGAACCAATGGTCTAGTATCCGCCATGGTTCAGAAATCAAAACCACGTCGATGTCAAGGTCGATTGCATTTTGTTGGAGCAGGTCGTGCGCTAATCTACAATTGTGCAGGTTGATTTGTAATAAGTTTAGGTGAGTGTCCTTAGACGCCTTCTTATTATGTTTCCCTTGCATGTGAACAGTGAACTTGTTAACAATAATGAAGGGTCCAAGAGTAATGGACAAAGGAGTTAGCCCTTATCGTCGTAGCCCTTTTCGGGTGCTTGTATTAGCGTCTCGCCTCCGGAGGGTAAGAGTACCCTGGAGAAATCCTCGCTAAATATATCGGAGGCACTTCTGGGGACCAGCGTCACCCTTGCGTCCTTATCCTTGTTTGCCCTTGGAGTGGGGTTAGTCGTCTGTTTATCAGCATCGGCCTCTCTCAGGGCTGTCGATGCGTCTTTACAATCAAGGCTCACTATAGGTGAGCTTGAGTCGGTACTAAATTTACCTCCCTTAGGTTGTTTCGGTGTCCTGCCCGAGTTCGTCAATTTATTCGTCTTCGGTTTTTTTGCGTCGTTCATGGAGCCGTCAGTTGGTGGTTTGGCTTTAACCCCTTTGTCATTGTTGCGATTCTCGCGGGCTTCGTTGAGTGCCTTGCAGTATGCAGGGCACTTGAGAGTCCCGTCCCTGTGGCCCTGCATACTGCAATTAAGGCATTTTTCCGCATTAGTGCAGGATTTCTCCATGTGTCCAAGGTCACCGCACCTGCGGCAGCTCTTAGACCTGTCCGCATTTTTACATGTTGAGCTGCGATGACCGTATTCGCGGCACCTGTAACATTGGGTGACCTCTATCCGTTCAACCACACGACAGAGGCCCCATCCAACCCTGAAGCGTTTCACCTTTAGGAGCCTTTCCGCGTTTTTAGTGGAAGTGATGACGGTAGCATTTTGGCTACCCGCGCACCCAGGACGAAGGGCTTTCACCTGAACTTCCTGAGGATCCAAGGTCGAGCCCAGCATCTTGTATAGTGTACTCGATATGTCCTCGGTCGTAACATCCCCGTCTAAACCCTTAAGGTGGAGAGTTTTTGTATTGCGGGTTGATATTTTCGCTTTAACTCCGGCAATCTTTTTATTAATTAGTGCGGAGAGTCCTGTTACCTTCCCTCGGTCACCCTTGACAGAGATAACTAGGTCTCTTTTCAGGTTCGCTTTGACGTAAGCGATGTCAATCCCCTCTCGGTTAACGTCGACGTTCTTTTTAACAGAACGCAGCATGTCAGCGTATGTTTGTCCGTTACTGGATATGGTAATGGTTTCCGTCGCGGGCTTACCAGTGCCGTCAGAGCTTTTGATCATTTTTATGTCTGGTCCCCCTCCCTTACTTGAGCGGAGGTGGATCATCAAGTTGCTCTGTGAGAAGATAAATTCAACAAGTTTCCTGCTAATATTTATACTTACTTCGTCGGGGCAAATCAACGTGATTTCCAGCCGAAGTATCCGTACTTTGGTGCGCCATTTTCCTGAGGCACTCGTATACCACGTGCAAGTCGATAGTGTCCTTCTCATTATCCTTATGGATAAGAAAGAAGTGGGTCCTGGATTTCCTTGTCATACCGCCGCTTTTGCTTGGAATAGAGGTAGTGGTCTGGAGGTGGGCGACCTCTCCCTTGCGGGCCTCCTGGACAAGGATATCGTCGAGACATGCCATCTTCTGAAGGATTCTGCGCGTAGTTCCGTCTGTGGTACGTAGATCCGCCGGTGTGAAGCAGGCGATGTCAATCGTGTCTTTCATCGGGCTTGCGTTATCATCAACTTTTCAGTGAGCAAAGGAATCGAATGAGCTTGTGGAGCTCATCAAAGTTGAGTTCCTTTCGCGCCCATCTTGCGACCTCCCCACGATCCACCGCTTCCGGGTCTGCGGTTTGCGTACCCATAGTCCTATATGCTTTGGGGAGAGGAGGACGAGTGGAGCCATCGTCGATTAAAGAGGCGCGGGTCGTATTACCGACATCCTCGCGTGTCTCGAGTCTTCCTTTGGTAAGGACCTCCTTCGTGAACATTTTAAAGAGTTCGTTTCCTTGGCCAACGAGCTCACCAGTAGTGATAAATTGGGGTTTACGCTGTCCTGTGACCTACAAAACGACTGTACCGCCTTGGTGCAGGCTATAAGTTTTCTCAATTGGATAGTGACGTCAGCCAACAGATTAGTTTCAACTACAGCTGTGTCGTCCTCGCTGAGATCAGACATGCTGTCTAGCCTCTTCCTTTTCTGCGTATGTGCCGCTTCAGAAGTCGGTCGCACCTCACTTTCCGAGTGAAAAGCAACCTCAAAGTCTTCCTGCACCTGCGTCTGGGACGCCATGTCCGTCAGTGACAACGAACGTCGCCGTTCGGTGGGTGGTGGAGGCCTCGGTATCTTTCTGACCGGCACAACGTGAGACTTGAACTCTACCTTGTGATATACATGATTTAGCTTCAACTGCATGCGAAACAAACGAGTTATATTGAAATCCATGCGGAACACATTATTTTGCTTCAAATAAATGCGAAGTAGAAGGCATGGCTTCAAATCCATTCGAAACAAATGGTTTAGCTTCAAATACTTGTGATATACATGATTTAGTTTCAACTGCATGCGAAACAAACGAGTTAGATTCAAATCCAAGCGAAACACATGATTCAGCTTCAAATCAATGCGAAGTAGAAGGCTTAGCTTCAAATCCATGCGAAACAAATGATTTATCTTCAAATACTTGCGATATAAGTGATATAGCTTCAAATGCAGGCGGAACAAACAGTTAGCTTCAAATTCATGCGAAATGCATGATTTAGCTTCAAATCAATGCGAAGTAGAAGGCTTAGCTTCAAATCCATGCGAAACAAACGTGTCAACTTGAAATCCATGCGAAACAAATGATTTAGCTTGAAATACTTATTTTATACATGATTTGGCTTCAACTTCATGCGAAACATACGAGTTAGCTTCAAATCCAAGGGAAACACATGATTTAGCTTCAAATCCATGCGATACACATGATTTAGCTTCAAATCAATGCGAAGTAGAAGGCTTGTCTACGAATCCATGCAAACAAATGGTTTAGGTTCAAATACTTGTGATATACATGATTTAGATTCAAATGCAGGCGAAACAACCGAGTTAGTTTCAAATCCGTGCGAAACACGTGATTTAGCTTAATATTCGTGCGAAGCAAATGGTTTAGCTTCAAATACTTGTGATATACATAATTTAGCTTCCACTGCATGCGAAGCATGCGAGTTAGCTCCAAATGCAAGCGAAAAAAATGATTTAGCTCAAATCAATGCGATGTAGAAGGCTTAGCTACAAATACATGAGAAACAAATGATTTATTTTCGGATAATTGCGATATGAGTGATATAACTTCAAATGCAGGCAAAACAAACGGGTTAGCTTAAAATCCATGCGAAACGCATGATTTAGCTTCAAATCAATGCGATGTAGAAGGCTTAGCTACAAATACATGAAAAACAAATGATATATCTTCATATAATAGCGATATAAGTGATATAGCTTCAAGTGCAGGCGAAACAATCGAGTTAGCTTCATATCAATGCGAAGTAGAAGGATTATCTTCAAATCCATGCGAAACAAATGGTATAGCTTCAAATACTTGTGATATACATGATTTAGTTTCAAATGCAGGCGAAACGAACGAGTGAGGTTCAAATCCATGCGAGTCACATGATTTAGCTTCAAATCAATGGGAAGTGGAAGGCTTAGTTTCAAATCCATGCGAATCAAATGGTTTAGCTGTAAATACTTGTGATATACACGATTTAGCTTCAACTGCATGCGGAGCAAACGAGTTAGCTTCAAATCCAAGGGAAACAAATGATTTAACTTCAAATCAATGCGAAGTAGAAGGCAAAGCTTCAAATCCATGAGAAACAAATGATTTAGCTTCAGACACTTACGATATAAGTGATATAGCTTCAAATGCAGACGAAAAAAACGAGTTAGCTTCAAATCCATGCGAAACACATGATTTGCATTCAAATCAATGCGAAGTAGAAGGCTTAGCATCAAATCCGTGGGAATCAAATGGTTTATCTTCAAATACTTGTGATGTACATGATTTACCTTCAACTGCATGTGAAATAATCGAGTTAGCTTCAAATGCATGCGAAACACATGATTTAGCTTGAAATCAATGCGAAGTAGAAGGCTTATCTTCAAATACATGCGAAACACATGATTTAGCTACAAATACTTGCGATAGAAGTGATATAGCTTCAAATGAATGCGAAACAAACGAGTTAGCTTCTAATCTATGCGAAACACGTGATTTAGTTTCAAATCAATGCGAACTAGAATGCAGATCTTAGAATCCATGCGAAACAAATGGTTTAGTTTCAAATCCATGCGAAATCCATGATTTAGCTTCAAATCAATGCGATGTAGAAGGCTTAGCTTCAAATCCATGCTAAACGAACGATTTAGCATCAAATGCTTGCGATATAAGTGATATAGTTTCAAATGCAGGCGAAACAAACGAGTTAGCTTCAAATCCAAGGGAAACACATGATTTAGCTTCAAAACAAATGGTTTACCTTCAAATACTTGTGATATACATGATTAAGCTTCAAATGCAGGCGAAACAAATGATTTAGCTCAAATCAATGCGATGTAGAAGGGTTAGCTTCAAATCCATGCGAAACAAATGGTTTAGTTTCAAATCCATGCGAAATGCATGATTTAGATTCAAATCAATGCGAAGTAGAAGGCATAGCTTCAAATCCATGCGAAACACATGGTTTAGCTTAATATTCATGCGTAGCAAATGGTTCAGCTTCAAATACTTGTGATATACATAATTTAGCTTCAAATGCATGCGAAACATACGAGTTAGCTTCAAATCCATGCGAAACACATGATTTAGCTTCAAATAAATGCGAAGTAGCATGCTTAGCTTCAAATCGATGTGAATCAAATGGTTTAGCTTCAAATACTTGTGATATACACGATTTAGATTCAAATGCATGCGAAACACATGATTTAGCTTCAAATCAATGCGAAGTAGTAGGCTTAGCATCAAGTCCATGGGAATCGAATGGTTTAGCTTCAAATACTTGTGATATACATGATTTAGCTTCAACTGCAGGCGAAACAAATGATTTAGCTCAAATCAATGCGATGTAGAAGGGTTAGCTTCAAATCCATGCGAAACAAATGATTTAGCTTCAAACACTTGCAATATAAGTGATATAGCTTCAAATGCAGACGAAACAAACGTGTTGGCTTCAAATCCAAGCGAAACACATGATTTAACTTCAAATCAATGCGATATAGAAGGTTTAGCTTCAAATCCAAGCGATACACATGATTTCGCTTCAAATCAATGCGAAGTAGAAGGCTTACCTTCGAATCCATGCGAAAAAAATGCTTTAGCTTCAAATACCTGTGATATACATGATTTAGCATCAAATGCAGGCGAAATACATGATTCAGCTTCAAATTCATTCGTAACATATGGTTTAGCTTAATATTCATGCGTAGCAAATGGTTCAGCTGCAAATACTTGTGATATACATGATTTAGTTTCAACTGCATGTGAAACAAACATGTTCGCTTCAAATCCATGCGAAACACATGATTTAGCTTCAAATCAATGCGAAGTAGAAGGATTAATATCAAATTCATGCGAGACAAATTATTTAGCTTCATATACTTGCGATATAAGTGATATTGCTTCAAATGCAGGGGAAACAAACGAGTGAGCTTCAAATCCAAGCGTAACACATGATTTAGCTTCAAATCATGCGAAGTAGAAGGCTTAGCTTCAAATACGAGCGAAACACATGATTTAGATTCAAATACTTGCGATATAAATGAAATAGCTTCAAATGCAGACCAAACGAACGAGATATCTTCAAATTCATGCGGAACACATGATTTAGCTTCAAATCAATGCGAAGTTAAAGGCTTAGCTTCAAATCAATGCAAAACAAATGATTTACCTTCAAATACTTGCGATATAAGTGATATAGCTTCAAATGCAGGCGGAACAATCAGTTAGCTTCAAATTCATGCGAAACACATGATTTAGCTTCAAATCAATGCGAAGTTAAAGGCTTAGCTTCATATCCATGCGAAACGAATAGTTTAGCTTGAAATACTTGTTTTATACATGATTTGGCTTCAACTTCATGCGAAACATACGAGTTAGCTTCAAATCCAAGCGAAACACATGATTTAGCTTCAAATCAATGCGAAGTTGAAGGCTTAGCTTCAAATCCATGCGAAACAAATTGTTTAGCTTCCAATACTTGTGATATACATGATTTAGCTTCAACTGCATACCAAACAACGAGTTAGCTGCAAATCTAAGGGAAACACATGATTTAGCTGGAAATCCATGCGAATCAAATGGTTCAGCTCCAAATATTTGCGATATACATGATTTAGATTCAAATGCAGGCGAAACAAACGAGTTAGCTTTAAATCCATGCGGATCAGATGATTTAGGTCCAAATCAAGGCGAAGTAGAAGGCTTAGCTCCGAATCAAATGGTTCAGCTTCAAATACTTGTGATATACATGATTTAGCTTCAAATGCATGCGAAACATACGAGTTAGCTTCAAATCCATGCGAAACACATGATTTAGCTTCAAATAAATGCGAAGTAGCATGTTTAGCTTCAAATCCATGTGAATCAAATGGTTTAGCTTCAAATACTTGTGATATACACGATTTAGATTGAAATGCATGCGAAATACATGATTTAGCTTCAAATCAATGCGAAGTAGGAGGCTTAGCTTCAAATCCATGGGAATCAAATGGTTTAGCTTCAAATACTTGTGATATACATGATTTAGCTTCAACTGCATGCGAAACAAACGAGCTAGCTTCCAATCCTAGCGAAACACTTGATTTAGCTACAAATCAATGCGATGTAGATGGTTTAGATTCAAATTCATGCGAAGCAAATGGTTTAGCATCAAATACTTGTGATGAACATGATTTACATTCAACTGCATGCGAAACAATCGAGTTAGCTTCAAATGCATGCGAAACACATGATTTAGCTTGAAATCAATGCGAAGTAGAAGGCTTATCTTCAAGTACATGCGAAACACATGATTTAGCTTCAAATACTTGCGATAGAAGTGATATAGTTTCAAAAGAATGCGAAACAAACGAGTTAGCTTCTAATCTATGCGAAACACGTGATTTAGCTTCAAATCAATGCGATGTAGAAGGCTTAGCTTCAAATCCATGCTAAACGAACGATTTAGCTTCAAATGCTTGCGATATAAGTGATATAGTTTCAAATGCAGGCGAAACAAACGAGTTAGCTTCAAATCCAAGGGAAACACATGATTTAGCTTCAAAACAAATGGTTTACCTTCTAATACTTGTGATATACATGATTAAGCTTCAAATGCAGGCGAAACAAATGATTTAGCTCAAATCAATACGATGTAGAAGGGTTAGCTTCAAATCAATGCGAAACAAATGATTTAGCTTCAAACACTTGCGATATAAGTGATATAGCTTCAAATGCAGACGAAACAAACGTGTTGGCTTCAAATCCAAGCGAAACACATGATTAAACTTCAAATCAATGCGATATAGAAGGCTTAGCTTCAAATCCATGCGAAACAAACGAGTCAGCTTCAAATCCATGCGAAACAAATGATTTAGATTCAAATACTTGCGATATATGTGATATAGCTTCAAATGCAGGCGGAACAAACAGTTAGCTTCAAATCCATGCGGAACATATGATTTAGCATCAAATCAATGGGAAGTAGAAGGCTCAGCTTTAAATCCGAGCGAAACACATGATTTAGATTCAAATACTTGCGATATAAATGTAATAACTTCAAATGCAGACGAACGAACGAGTTATCATCAAATTAATGCGAAATACATGATTTAGCTTCAAATCAATACGAAGATAAAGGCTCAGCTTCGAATCCAAGCGACACAAGTGGTATAGATTCAGATAATTGTGATAAACATGATTTAGCTTCAAATCAATGCGAGACACATGATTTAGATTCAAATCAAAGCGAAGTAGATGGCTTATCTTCATATCCTAGCGGAACACATGATTTAGCTTGAAATCAATGCGAAGTAGAAGGCTTATCTTCAAATACATGCGAAACACATGATTTAGCTTCAAATACTTGCGATAGAAGTGATATAGTTTCAAATGAATGCGAAACAAACGAGTTAGCTTCTAATCTATGCGAAACACGTGATTTAGCTTCAAATCAATGCGAACTAGAAGGCAGATATTCGAATCCATGCGAAACAAATGGTTTAGTTTCAAATACTTGTGATATGCGCGATTTTGCTTCAACAGCAAGCGAATCAAACGAGTTAGCTTCAAATAAATGCTAAACACATGATTTAGCTTCAAATCAATGCGAAGCATAAGGCTGATCTTCGAATCCATGCGAATGAAATGTTTTAGCTTCAAATACTTGTGATATACATGATTTAGCTTCAAATGCATGCGAAACAAACGAGTTAGCTTCAAATCCAAGCGAAACACATGATATAGCTTCCCATTCATGCGAACCACCTGGTTTAGCATCATATTCTTCGGAAACAGATGGTTTAGATTCAGATAATTTTGATAAACGTGACATAGCTTCAACTGCATTCGAGTCAAACGAGTTAGCTCCAAATCCAAGGAAAACACATGATTTAACTTCAAATCAATGCGAATTAGTAGGCTTAGCTTCAACTCAATACGAACCATATGGTTTAGCTTCAAATACTTGTGATATACATGATTTTGCTTCAAATACAGACGAAATAAACGAGTTAGCTTCAAATCCATGCGAAACACACGATATAGTTTCAAATTCATGAGAAACAAATGGTTTGGGTTCAAAACCATGCGAAAATAAAGGATTTGCTTCAAATACATGCGAATATAAGTGATATAGCTTCATAGGCAGGCAAAACAAACGAGTTATCTTCAAATCCAAGCGAAACACATGATTTAGCTTCAAATCAACGCGAAGTAGTAGGCTTAGCTTCAAATCCATTTGAATCAAATGGTTTAACTTCAAATACTTGTGAAATACATGATTTAGCTTCAACTGCACGCGAATCATACGAGTTAGCATCAAATCCAAGAGAAACATATGGTTTAGCATCAAATACATGTGTATACATGATTTAGCTTCAACTGTATGTGAAACAAGCGAGTTAGCTTCAAATCCAGGGGAAGCACATGATTTAACTTCAAATCAATGCGAAGTAGAATGCTTAGCTACAAATACATGAGAAACAAATGATTTATTTTCGGATTATTGCGATATAAGTGATATAGCTTGAAATGCAGGTAAAACAAACGGGTTAGCTTAAAATCCATGCGAAACGCATGATTTAGCTTCAAATCAATGCGATGTAGAAGGCTTAGCTACAAATACAAGAGAAACAAATGATTTATCTTCAGATAATAGCGATATAAGTGATATAGCTTCAAGTGCAGGCGAAACAATCGAGTTAGCTTCAAATCCATGCGAAACACATGATATAGTTTCAAATTCATGAAAAACACATGGTTCAGCTTAATATTCATGCGAAACAGATGGTTTAGATTCAGATACTTGTGATAAACATGATTTAGCTTCAACTGCATGCGAATCAAACGAGTTAGCTGCAAATCCATGCAAAGCACATGATTTAGCCTCAAATCAATGCGAAGTAGAAGGCTTAGGTTCAAATCCATGCGGAACATATGATTTAGCATCAAATCAATGGGAAGTAGAAGGCTCAGCTTTAAATCCGAGCGAAACACATGATTTAGATTCAAATACTTGCGATATAAATGTAATAACTTCAAATGCAGACGAACGAACGAGTTATCATCAAATTAATGCGAAATACATGATTTAGCTTCAAATCAATACGAAGATAAAGGCTCAGCTTCGAATCCAAGCGACACAAGTGGTATAGATTCAGATAATTGTGATAAACATGATTTAGCTTCAAATCAATGCGAGACACATGATTTAGATTCAAATCAAAGCGAAGTAGATGGCTTATCTTCATATCCTAGCGGAACACATGATTTAGCTTGAAATCAATGCGAAGTAGAAGGCTTATCTTCAAATACATGCGAAACACATGATTTAGCTTCAAATACTTGCGATAGAAGTGATATAGTTTCAAATGAATGCGAAACAAACGAGTTAGCTTCTAATCTATGCGAAACACGTGATTTAGCTTCAAATCAATGCGAACTAGAAGGCAGATATTCGAATCCATGCGAAACAAATGGTTTAGTTTCAAATACTTGTGATATGCGTGATTTTGCTTCAACAGCAAGCGAATCAAACGAGTTAGCTTCAAATAAATGCTAAACACATGATTTAGCTTCAAATCAATGCGAAGCATAAGGCTGATCTTCGAATCCATGCGAATGAAATGTTTTAGCTTCAAATACTTGTGATATACATGATTTAGCTTCAAATGCATGCGAAACAAACGAGTTAGCTTCAAATCCAAGCGAAACACATGATATAGCTTCCCATTCATGCGAACCACCTGGTTTAGCATCATATTCTTCGGAAACAGATGGTTTAGATTCAGATAATTTTGATAAACGTGACATAGCTTCAACTGCATTCGAGTCAAACGAGTTAGCTCCAAATCCAAGGAAAACACATGATTTAACTTCAAATCAATGCGAATTAGTAGGCTTAGCTTCAACTCAATACGAACCATATGGTTTAGCTTCAAATACTTGTGATATACATGATTTTGCTTCAAATACAGACGAAATAAACGAGTTAGCTTCAAATCCATGCGAAACACATGATATAGTTTCAAATTCATGAGAAACAAATGGTTTGGGTTCAAAACCATGCGAAAATAAAGGATTTGCTTCAAATACATGCGAATATAAGTGATATAGCTTCATAGGCAGGCAAAACAAACGAGTTATCTTCAAATCCAAGCGAAACACATGATTTAGCTTCAAATCAACGCGAAGTAGTAGGCTTAGCTTCAAATCCATTTGAATCAAATGGTTTAACTTCAAATACTTGTGAAATACATGATTTAGCTTCAACTGCACGCGAATCATACGAGTTAGCATCAAATCCAAGAGAAACATATGGTTTAGCATCAAATACATGTGTATACATGATTTAGCTTCAACTGTATGTGAAACAAGCGAGTTAGCTTCAAATCCAGGGGAAGCACATGATTTAACTTCAAATCAATGCGAAGTAGAATGCTTAGCTACAAATACATGAGAAACAAATGATTTATTTTCGGATTATTGCGATATAAGTGATATAGCTTGAAATGCAGGTAAAACAAACGGGTTAGCTTAAAATCCGTGCGAAACGCATGATTTAGCTTCAAATCAATGCGATGTAGAAGGCTTAGCTACAAATACAAGAGAAACAAATGATTTATCTTCAGATAATAGCGATATAAGTGATATAGCTTCAAGTGCAGGCGAAACAATCGAGTTAGCTTCAAATCCATGCGAAACACATGATATAGTTTCAAATTCATGAAAAACCCATGGTTCAGCTTAATATTCATGCGAAACAGATGGTTTAGATTCAGATACTTGTGATAAACATGATTTAGCTTCAACTGCATGCGAATCAAACGAGTTAGCTGCAAATCCATGCAAAGCACATGATTTAGCCTCAAATCAATGCGAAGTAGAAGGCTTAGGTTCAAATCCATGCGAAACGAATAATTGACATTCAAATACTTGCGAATATAAGTGATATAGCTTCAAATGCTGGCGAAACAAACGAGTTAGCTTCAAATCCATGCAAAACACATGATTTAGATTCAAATCAATGCGAAGTAGAAGGCTTAGCTTCAAATCCATGCGAAACGAATGATTTGGCTTGAAATTCTTACGAATATAAGTGATATAGATTCAACTGCAAGCGAAACAAACGAGTAATGTTCAAATCCATGCGAAACATATGACATAGCTTCAAATTCATGCGAAGTAGATGGGTTAGTTTCAAATCCATGCGAAACGAATGGTTTAACTACCAATACTTGCGAATATATGTGATATAGCTTCAAATGCAGGAGAAACAAACGAGTTAGCTTCAAATCCATGCGAAACACATGATTTGACTTTAAATCAATGCGAAGTAGAAGGTTTAGCTTCAAATCCATGAGAAACAAATGATTTAGCTTCAGATACTTACGATATAAGTGATATAGCTTCAAATGCAGGCGAAAAAAACGAGTTAGCTTCAAATCCATGCGAAACACATGATTTAGCTTCAAATCGATGCGAACTAGAAGGCTTAGCATCAAATCCATGGGAATCAAATGGTTTAGCTTCAAATACTTGTGATATACATGATTTAGCTTCAACTGCATGCGAAGCAAACGAACTAGCTTCAAATACAAGCGAAACAATTGATTTAGCTACAAATCAATGCGTTGTAGATGGTTTAGCTTCAAATTCATGCGAAACAAATGGTTTAGCATCAAATAATTGTGATGTACATGATTTACCTTCAACTGCATGCGAAACATTCGAGTTAGCTTCAAAAGCATGTGAAACACATGATTTAGCTTGAAATCAATGCGAAGTAGAAGGCTTATCTTCAAATACATGCGAAACACATGATTTAGCTTCAAATACTTGCGATAGAAGTGATATAGCTTCAAATGAATGTTAAACAAACGAGTTAGCTTCTAATCTATGCGAAACACGTGATTTAGCTTCAAATCAATGCGAACTAGAAGGCAGATCTTCGAATCCATGCGAAACAAATGGTTTAGTTTCAAATACTTGTGATATGCGTAATTTTGCTTCAACACCAAGCGAATCAAACGAGATAGCTTCGAATCCATGCGAAATGCATGATTTAGCTTCAAATCAATGCGATGTAGAAGGCTTAGCTTCAAATCCATGCTAAACGAACGATTTATCTTCAATTGCTTGCGATATAAGTGATATAGTTTCAAATGCAGGCGAAACAAACGAGTTAGCTTCAAATCCAAGGGAAACACATGATTTAGCTTCAAAACAAATGGTTTATCTTCAAATACTTGTGATGTACATGATTAAGCTTCAAATGCAGGCGAAACAAACGAGTGAGCTTCAAATCCAAGCGTAACACATGATTTAACTTCAAATCAATACGAAGAAGAAGGCTTAGCATCAAATCCATGCGAAACAAATGGTTTAGCTTGAAATACTTGAAATATACACGATTTAGCTTCAACTGCATGCGGAGCAAACGAGTTAGCTTCAAATCCAAGGGAAACAAATGATTTAGCTTCAAATTCATTCGAAACACATGGTTTAGCTTAATATTCGTGCGAAACAAATGGTTCAGCTTCAAATACTTGTGATATACATGATTAAGTTTCAACTGCAAGCGAAACAAACGAGTTAGTTTTAAATCCAAGCGAAACGCATGATTTAGTTTCAAATCCATCCGAACTAGAAGGCTTAGCTTCAAATGCATGCGAAACGAATGATTTATCTTCAAATACGTGCCGTATAATTGATTTAGCTTCAAATGCATGCGAAACAAGTGGTCCAGCTTCAAATACTTGTGATATACATGATTTAGATTCAATTGCATGCGAAACAATCGAGTTAGCTTAAAATCCATGCGAAACGCATGATTTAGCTTCAAATCAATGCGATGTAGAAGGCTTAGCTACAAATACAAGAGAAACAAATGATTTATCTTCAGATAATAGCGATATAAGTGATATAGCTTCAAGTGCAGGCGAAACAATCGAGTTAGCTTCATATCAATGCGAAGTAGAAGGTTTATCTTCAAATCCAGGCGAAACAAATGGTATAGCTTCAAATACTTGTGATATACATGATTTAGTTTCAAATGCAGGCGAAACGAACGAGTGAGGTTCAAATCCATGCGAGTCACATGATTTAGCTTCAAATCAATGGGAAGTGGAAGGCTTAGTTTCAAATCCATGCGAATCAAATGGTTTAGCTGTAAATACTTGTGATATACACGATTTAGCTTCAGCTGCATGCGAAACAAGCGAGTTAGCTTCAAATTCATGCGAAGTAGATGGGTTAGTTTCAAATCCATGCGAAACGAATGGTTTAACTACCAATACATGCGAATATATGTGATATAGCTTCATATGCAGGTGAAACAATTGAGTTAGCTTCTAATCTCTGTGAATGACATGATTGAGCTTCAAATCGAAGCGAAGTAGAAGGCTTAGCTTCAAATCCATGAGAAACAAATGATTTAGCTTCAAATATTTGTGATATACATGATTCGGATTCAAATGCAGGCGAAACAAACGAGTTAGCTACAAATCCATGCGAAACACATGATTTAGCTTCAAAACAATCCGAAGTAGTAGGCTTAGCTTCAAATCCATTTGAATCAAATGGTTTAACTTCAAATACTTGTGAAATACATGATTTAGCTTCAACTGCACGCGAAACATACGAGTTAGCTTCAAATCCAAGAGAAACATATGGTTTAGCATCAAATACATGTGTATACATGATTTAGCTTCAACTGTATGTGAAACAAGCGAGTTAGCTTCAAATCCAGGGGAAGCACATGATTTAACTTCAAATCAATGCGAAGTAGAATGCTTAGCTACAAATACATGAGAAACAAATGATTTATTTTCGGATAATTGCGATATAAGTGATATAGCTTGAAATGCAGGTAAAACAAACGGGTTAGCTTAAAATCCATGCGAAACGCATGATTTAGCTTCAAATCAATGCGATGTAGAAGGCTTAGCTACAAATACAAGAGAAACAAATGATTTATCTTCAGATAATAGCGATATAAGTGATATAGCTTCAAGTGCAGGCGAAACAATCGAGTTAGCTTCATATCAATGCGAAGTAGAAGGTTTATCTTCAAATCCAGGCGAAACAAATGGTATAGCTTCAAATACTTGTGATATACATGATTTAGTTTCAAATGCAGGCGAAACGAACGAGTGAGGTTCAAATCCATGCGAGTCACATGATTTAGCTTCAAATCAATGGGAAGTGGAAGGCTTAGTTTCAAATCCATGCGAATCAAATGGTTTAGCTGTAAATACTTGTGATATACACGATTTAGCTTCAGCTGCATGCGAAACAAGCGAGTTAGCTTCAAATTCATGCGAAGTAGATGGGTTAGTTTCAAATCCATGCGAAACGAATGGTTTAACTACCAATACATGCGAATATATGTGATATAGCTTCATATGCAGGTGAAACAATTGAGTTAGCTTCTAATCTCTGTGAATGACATGATTGAGCTTCAAATCGAAGCGAAGTAGAAGGCTTAGCTTCAAATCCATGAGAAACAAATGATTTAGCTTCAAATATTTGTGATATACATGATTCGGATTCAAATGCAGGCGAAACAAACGAGTTAGCTACAAATCCATGCGAAACACATGATTTAGCTTCAAAACAATCCGAAGTAGTAGGCTTAGCTTCAAATCCATTTGAATCAAATGGTTTAACTTCAAATACTTGTGAAATACATGATTTAGCTTCAACTGCACGCGAAACATACGAGTTAGCTTCAAATCCAAGAGAAACATATGGTTTAGCATCAAATACATGTGTATACATGATTTAGCTTCAACTGTATGTGAAACAAGCGAGTTAGCTTCAAATCCAGGGGAAGCACATGATTTAACTTCAAATCAATGCGAAGTAGAATGCTTAGCTACAAATACATGAGAAACAAATGATTTATTTTCGGATAATTGCGATATAAGTGATATAGCTTGAAATGCAGGTAAAACAAACGGGTTAGCTTAAAATCCATGCGAAACGCATGATTTAGCTTCAAATCAATGCGATGTAGAAGGCTTAGCTACAAATACAAGAGAAACAAATGATTTATCTTCAGATAATAGCGATATAAGTGATATAGCTTCAAGTGCAGGCGAAACAATCGAGTTAGCTTCATATCAATGCGAAGTAGAAGGTTTGTCTTCAAATCCAGGCGAAACAAATGGTATAGCTTCAAATACTTGTGATATACATGATTTAGTTTCAAATGCAGGCGAAACGAACGAGTGAGGTTCAAATCCATGCGAGTCACATGATTTAGCTTCAAATCAATGGGAAGTGGAAGGCTTAGTTTCAAATCCATGCGAATCAAATGGTTTAGCTGTAAATACTTGTGATATACACGATTTAGCTTCAGCTGCATGCGAAACAAGCGAGTTAGCTTCAAATTCATGCGAAGTAGATGGGTTAGTTTCAAATCCATGCGAAACGAATGGTTTAACTACCAATACATGCGAATATATGTGATATAGCTTCATATGCAGGTGAAACAATTGAGTTAGCTTCTAATCTCTGTGAATGACATGATTGAGCTTCAAATCGAAGCGAAGTAGAAGGCTTAGCTTCAAATCCATGAGAAACAAATGATTTAGCTTCAAATATTTGTGATATACATGATTCGGATTCAAATGCAGGCGAAACAAACGAGTTAGCTTTAAATCCATGCTGATCACATGATTTAGCTCCAAATCAATGCGAAGTAAAAGGCTTAGCAGCAAATCCATGGGAATAAAAAATTGTTTAGCTTCAAATACTTGTGATATACATGATTTAGCTTCAAATGCACGCGACACAAACGGGTTAGCTTCAAATCCATGCGAAACACATGATTTAGCTTCAAATGAATGCGATATAGAAGGCTTATCTACAAATACATTAGAAACAAATGATTTATATTCGGATAATTGCGATATAAGTGATATAGCTTCAAATGCAGGCAAAACAAACGGGTTAGCTTAAAATCCATGCGAAACGCATGATTTAGCTTCAAATCAATGCGATGTAGAAGGCTTAGCTACAAATATATGAGAAACAAATGATTTATCTTCAGATAATAGCGATATAAGTGATATAGCTTCAAGTGCAGGCGAAACAATCGAGTTAGCTAAATATCAATGCAAAGTAGAAGGATTATCTTCAAATCCATGCGAAACAAATGGTGTAGCTTGAAATACTTGTGATATACATGATTTAGTTTCAAATGCAGGTGAAACGAACGAGTGTGGTTCAAATCCATGCGAGTCACATGATTTAGCTTCAAATCAATGGGAAGTGGAAGGCTTAGTTTCAAATCCATGCGAATCAAATGGTTTAGCTGAAAATACTTGTGATATACATGATTTAGCTTCAACTGCTTGCGAAACAAACGAGTTAGCTTCAAATACAAGCGAAACACATGATTTAGCTTCAAATACTTGCGAACATAAGTGATATAGCTTCAACTGCATGCGAAACAAACGAGTTATCTTCAAATCCAAAGGACACATATGATTTAGGTTCAAATCAATGCGAAACACATAATGTAGCATCAAATCAATGAGAAGTAGAAGGCTTAGCTTCAAATCCATGCGAAACGAATGGTTTAGCTTCAAATACTTGTGACATTCATAATTAAGCTTCAACTGAATGCGAAGCAAGCGAGTTAGCTTCAAATACAAGCGAAATACATGATTTAGCTCAAATCAATGCGATGTAGGAGGCTTATCTTCAAATCCATGCGAAACAAATGGTTTAGCTTCAAATACTTGTGATATACATAATTTAGCTTCAACTGCATGCGTTGCAATCGAGTTAGCTGCAAATCGAAGCGAAACACATGATTTAGCTTCAAATCAATGCCAAGTAGATGGCTTATCTTCAAATCCAGGCGAAGAAAATGATATTCCTTCAAATACTTGCGGTTTAAATGAAATAGCTTCAAATGCAGTCGAAACAAACGAGTTAGCTTTAAATCCATGCGAAAAACATGATTTAGCTTCAAATCAATGCGAGACACATGATTTAGATTAATATCAAAGCGAAGTAGATGGCTTATCTTCAAATCCTAGCGGAACACTTGATTTAGCTTCGAATCAATGCGAAGTAGAAGGCTTAGCTTCAGATCCATGCGAAACAAATGGTTGAGATTCAAATACTTGTTTTGTACATGATTTAGCTTCAACTGCATGCGAAACCGGCGAGTTAGCTTCAAATCCAAGCGAAAGATATGATTTAGCTTCAAATCAATGCGAAGTAGAAGGCTTCGCATCAAATCCAAGCGAAATAAATGAGTTACCTTCAAATACTTGTGATATAAATGAAATAGATTGAAATGCATGCGAAACAAACGAGTTTGCTTCAAATCCAAGCGAAAAACATGATTTAGTATCAAGTCAACCCGAAGTAGAAGGCTTAGCTTCTAATCCATGCGAAGCAAATGGTTTAGCTTCAAATACTTGTGATATACATGATTTATATTCAACAGCAAGCGAAACAAACGAGTTAGCTTCAAATCTAAGCGAAACACGTCATTTATATTCACATCAATGCGAAGTAGAAGGAATAGCTTCAAATCCATGCCAATCAAACGGTTTAGCTTCAAATACTTGTGTTATTCTTGATTTAGATTCAAGTGCTTACGAAACAAACGAGTTAGCTTCAAATCCATGCGAAACATATGATTTAACTCCAAATCAATGCGAAGTAGAAGGCTGATCTTCGAATCCATGCGAAACAAATGGTTTAGCTTCAAATACTTGTGATATACATGATTCAGGTTCAACTGCATGCGAAACAAACGAGTTAGCTTCAAAAACAAGCGAAACACATGATTCAGCTTCAAATCAATGCGAAGTAGAAGGCACAGTTTCAAATCCATGCGAAACAAATGGTTCAGCTTCAAATACTTGTGATACTCATGATTTAGCTTCAAATGCAGGCGAAACAAACGAGTTACGTACAAATCCTTTCGAAACACATGATTTAGCTTCAAAACAATGCGAAGTAGAAGGCTTAGCTTCAAATCCATGCGAAACAAATGGTATAGCTTCAAATACTTGTTTCATACATGATTTAGCTTCAACTGCATGCGAAACACATGATTTAGCTTCAAATCAATGCGAAGTAGAAGGCTTATCTTCGAATCCACTCGAAACAGATTGTTTAGCTTCAAATACTTGTGATACACATGATTCAGCTTCAACTGCAAGCGAAACAAACGAATTAGCTTCAAATACAAGCGAAACACATGATTCAGCTTCAAATCAAGGCGAAGTAGAAGGCTTAGTTTCAAATCCATGCGAAACAAATGGTTCTGCTTCAAATACTTGTGATACTCATGATTTAGCTTCATCTGCATGCGAAACCAACGACTTTGCTTCAAATTCATGCGAAACACTTGTTTCAGCTTCAAATCAATGCGAAGTAGAAGGCTTAGCTTTACATCCATGCGAAACAAATGGTTTAGGTTCACATACTTGTGATATACCATATTTAGCTTCAACTGCATGCGAAACAAACGATTTAGCTTCAAATCCGTGCGAAAATTATGATTTAGCATCAAGTTAACGCGAAGTTGAAGGCTTAACTTCAAATCCATGCGAAACAAATGGTTTAGCTTCAAATAGTTCTATTATACATGATTTAGCTTCAACTGCATGCGAATCAAGCGAGTTAGCTTCAAATCCAAGAGAAACACATGATTTAACTTCAAATCAATGCGCAGTAGTAGGCTTAGCTTCAAATCAATGCGAAACAAGTGGTTTAGTTTCAAATACTTGTGATAAAAATGATTTAGCTTTAACTGCATGCGAATCAAACGAGTTAGCTTCAAATCCCATGGGGACACATGATTTAACATCGAATCAATGCGAAGTAGAAGGCTTAGCTTCAAATCCATGCGAAACAAGTGGTTTAACTTCAAATACTTGTGATAAACATGATTTAGCTTCAACTGCATGCGAAACAAACGAGTTAGCTTCAAATCCGAGCGAAACAATTGATTTAGCTTCAAATCAATGCGATGCAGATGGTTTAGCTTCAAATCCTTGAGAAACAAATGATTTAGTTTCAAATACTTGCGAATATAAGTGATATAACTTCAGATGCAGGCGAAACAAACGAGTTAGCTTTAAAGCCATGCGAAACTCATGCTTTGGCTTCAAATCATAGCGAAGTAGAAGGATTAGCTTCAAATCCGTGCGAAACAAATGACTTAGCTTCAAATAAATTCGATATAAGTGATATAGCTTCGAATGCTGGCGAAACAAACGAGTTAGAAGCAAATCCATTCGAATCACATGATTTAGATTGAAATCAATGCGAAGTAGATGGTTTAGCTTCAAATCGAAGCAAATCAAATGGTTTTGTTTCAAATACTTGTGATATACATGATTTAGCTTCAAATGCAGGCGAAACAAACGAGTTAGCTTCAAATCCATGCGAAACACATGATTTAGCTTCAAATTCGAGCGAATCACATGATTTATCTTCAAATCAATGCGAAGTAGAAGGCTTTGCTTCAAATACATGAGAAATAAATGGTTCAGCTTCAAATACTTGTGATATACATGATTTAGCTTCAAATCAATGCGAAGTAGAAGGTTTAGCTTGGAATCTATGCGAAACAAATGATTTAGCTTCTAATACTTGCAAAATAAATGATTTAGCTTCAACTGCATGCGAAGCAAACGAGTTAGATTGAAATCCATACGAATCACATGTCTTAGCTTCAAATCAATGCGAAGTAGAAGGTTTAGCTTCGAATCCATGCGAAACAAATGATTTAGCTCCAAATACTTGCGATATATATGATTTAGCTGCAACTGGAAGCGAAACAAGCGAGTTAGCTTCAAATCCATGCGAAACCCATGATTTCTCTTCGAATCAATGCGAAGTGGAAGGTTTAGCTTCGAATCCATTCGAAACAAATGATTTAGCTTCTAATACTTACGATATAAATGATTTAGCTTCTACTGTAAGCGAAACAAGCGAGTTAGCTTCAAATCCAAGCGAAACACATGATTTAATTTCAAATCAATACGAAGAAGAAGGCTTAGCTTCAAATCCATGCGAAACAAATGGTTTAGCTTGAAATACTTGTGACATAAACGATATAGCTTCAAATACATGCGTAACAAACGAGTTAGCTTCACATTCATTCGAAACACATGATTTAGCCTCAAATCAATGCGATGTAGAAGGTTTAGCTTCAAGTCAATGCGAAACAAATGATTTAGCTCCAAATACTTGCGATGTAAATGATTTAGATTCAACTGCATGCGAAACAAACGAGTTAGCTTCAAATCCATGCGAAACACAGGATTTAACTTCAAATCAATGCGAAGTAGAAGCTTCAAATACATGAGCAACAAATGGTTCAGCTTCAAATACTTGTGACATACATGATTTAGCTTCAACAGCATGCGAAACAAGAGATTTAGCTTCAAGTCAATGCGAGGTAGAAGGTTTAGCTTCAAATCCATGCGAAACAAATGATTGAGCTTCAAATATTTACGATATAAATGATTTAGCTTCAGCTGGAAGCGAAGCAAACGAGTTAGGTTCAAATCCATGCGAAACAAACGATTTAGTTTGAAATACTTGCGACATAAACGATATAGCTTCAAATGCAGGCGAAACAAACGAGTGAGGTTCAAATCCATGCGAATCACATGATTTAGCTTCAAATCAATGCGAAGTAGAAGCTTCAAATACATGAGCAACAAATGGTTAAGCTTCAAATACTTATGATATACATAATTCAGCTTCAACTGCATGCGAAAAAAACGAGTTAGCTTCAAATCCTTGCGAAACTCATGATTTAGCTTTAAATGAATTCGACGTATAAGGCTTAGCTTCAAATCAATGCGAAACAAATGGTTTAGATTAAAATACTTGTAATATACATGATTTAGCTTCAAATGCAGGCGAAACAAACGAGTTAGCTTCCAATCCAAGGGAAACACATAATTCAACTTCAAATCAATGCGAAGTGGAAGGCGTAGTTTCAAATCCATACGAAACGAATGATTGAGCTTCAAATACTAGCGAAAGTAATTGACATAGCTTCGAATACAGGCGTAACAAACGAGATAGATTCAAATCCATGCGAAACACATGATTTAGATTCAAATCAACGCGAAGTACAAGGTTTAGTTTCAAATCCAAGCGAATCAAATGTTTTAGCTTCAAATATTTGTGATATACATGATTTAGCTTCAACTGCATGCGAAACAAACGAGTTAGCTTCAAATCCAAGCGAAACACATGATTTAGCTTCAGATCAATGCGAAGTAGAAGGCTTAGCTTCAAATCCATGCGAAACACATGATTTAGCTTCAAATTCAAGCGAAACACATGGTTTAGCTTAATATTCATGCGAGACCCATTTTTTAGCTTAATATTCATGCGAAACAAATGGTTCAGCTTCAAATACTTGTGATATACATGATTTAGCTTCAACTGCATGCGAAACATACGAGTTAGCTTCAAATATAAGCGAAACACATGATTTAGCTTCAAATCAATGCGAATTAGAAGGCTTAGCTTCAAATCCATGCGAAACGAATTATTTGGCTTCAAATACTTGCGAATATAAGTGATATAGATTCAACTGCATGTCAAACAATCGAGTTATCTTCAAATCCATGCGAATCACATGATTTACCTTCAAATCAATGCGAAGTAGAAGGATTAGCATCAAATCCATGCGAAACGCATGATTTAGCTTCAAATTCATGCGAAACACATGGCTTAGCTTAATATTCATGCGAAACAGATGGTTTAGATACAGACACTTGTGATAAACATGATTTAGCTTCAACTGCATGAGAAACAAACGAGTTAGCTACAAATACAAGCGAAACACATGATATAGCTTCATATTAATGCGAAGGAGGAGGCTTAGCTTCAAATCCATGCGAACCGAATGATTTGGCTTCAGTTCTTGCGAATATAAGTAATTTAGCTTCAACTGCATGCGAAACAGACGAGTTATCTTCAAATCCATGCGAAACACATGATTTAGCTTCAAATCAATGCGAATTAGAAGGCTTAGCTTCAAATCCATGCGAAACGAATTATTTGGCTTCAAATACTTGCGAATATAAGTGATATAGATTCAAGTGAATGAAATAACTTCAAATGCAGACGAACGATCGAGTTATCTTCAAATTCATGCGAAACACATGATTTAGCTTCAAATCACTTCGACGTGGAAGGCACAGCTTCAAATCCAAGCGAAACAAATGGTTTAGATTCAGAAACTTGTGATAAACATGATTTAGCTTCAACTGCATGCGAAACAAACGAGTTAGCTTCATATCCAAGAGAAACACATGATTTAGCTTCAAATCATTCGAAGTAGAAGTCTTAGCTTCAAATACTTGTGATATACGTGATTTAGCTTCAACTGCATGCGAAACATACGAGTTAACTTCAAATCCATGCGAAGTAGTAGGATTATCTTCAAATACATGCGAAAAGAATAGTTTAGCTTGAAATACTTGTTTTATACATGTTTTACCTTCAACTCCATGCGAAACATACGAGTTAGCTTCAAATCCAAGCGAAACACATGATTTTGCTTCAAATCAATGTGATGTAGAAGGTTTAGCTTCAAATCCAAGCAAAACCTATGATTTAGCTTCAAATGCTTGCGATATAAGTGATATAGATTCAAATGCAGGCGAAACAAATGAGTTAGCTTCAATTCCATGCGATACACAAGATTTAGCTTCACATCAATGCGAAGTAGAAGGCTTATCTTCAAATCCAAGCGCAACAAATGTTTTAGATTCAGATACTTGTGATAAACATGATTTAGCTTCAAATCATGCGAAATAGAAGGCTTAGCTTCAAATCCGAGCGAAACACATGATTTAGATTCAAATACTTGCGATATAAATGAAATAACTTCAAATGCAGACCAAACGAACGAGATATCTTCAAATTCATGCGAAACACATGATTTAGCTTCAAATCAATGCGAAGTTAAAGGCTTAGCTTCAAATACATGCGAAACAAATGATTTAGCTTCAAATACTTGCGATATAAGTGATATAGCTTCAAATGCAGGCGGAACAAACAGTTAGCTTCAAATTCATGCGAAACACATGATTTAGATTCAAATACTTGCGATATAAATGAAATAACTTCAAATGCAGACGAACGAAAGAGTTATCTTCAAATTAATGCGAAACACATGATTTAGCTTCAAATCAGTGCGGCGTAGAAGGCTTAGCTTCAAATCCAAGCGAAACAAATGGTATAGATTCAGATAATTGTGATAAACATGATTTAGCTTCAAATCATGCGAAGTAGAAAGTTTATCTTCAAATCCGAGCGAAACACATGATTTAGATTCAAATACTTGCGATATAAATGAAATAGCTTCAAATGCAGACCAAACGAACGAGTTATCTTCAAATTCATGCGAAACACATGATTTAGCTTCAAATCAATGCGAAGTTAAAGGTTTACCTTCAAATCCATGCGAAACAAATGATTTAGCTTCAAATACTTGCGATATAAGTGATATAGCTTCAAATGCATGCGAATCAAACAGTTCGATTCAAATTCATACGAAACACATGATTTAGCTTCAAATCAATGCGAAGTTGAAGGCTTAGCTTCAAATCCATGCGAAACAAACGAGTTAGCTTCAAATCCATGCGGAACATTTGATTTAGCTTCAAATCATGCGAAGTAGAAGGCTCAGCTTCAAATCCGAGCGAAACACATGATTTAGCTTCAAATCAATTCGAAGTAGAAGGCTTAGCTTCAAATCCATGCGAAAAGAATAGTTTAGCTTGAAATACTTGTTTTATACATGTTTTACCTTCAACTCCATGCGAAACATACGAGTTAGCTTCAAATCCAAGCGAAACACATGAGTTTGCTTCAAATCAATGTGATGTAGAAGGTTTAGCTTCAAATCCATGCAAAACGAATGATTTAGCTTCAAATACTTGCGATATAAGTCATATAGCTTCAAATGCAGGCGGAACAAACAGTTAGCTTCAAATTCATGCGAAACACATGATTTAGATTCAAATACTTGCGATATAAATGAAATAACTTCAAATGCAGACGAACGAACGAGATATATTTAAATTCATGCGAAACACATGATTTAGCTTCAAATCAATGCGAAGTTAGAGGCTTAGCTTCAAATCCATGCGAAACAAATGATCTAGCTTCAAATACTTGCGATATAAGTGATATAGCTTCAAATGCAGGCGGAACAAACAGTTAGCTTCAAATTCATGCGAAACATATGATTTAGATTCAAATACTTGCGATATAAATGAAATAACTTCAAATGCAGACGAACGAACGAGTTATCTTCAAATTCATGCGAAACACATGATTTAGCTTCAAATCAGTGCGACGTAGAAGGCTTAGCTTCAAATCCAAGCGAAACAAATGGTATAGATTCAGATAATAGTGATAAACATGATTTAGCTTCAAATCATGCGAAGTAGAAGGTTTATCTTCAAATCCGAGCGAAACACATGATTTAGATTCAAATACTTGCGATATAAATGAAATAGCTTCAAATGCAGACCAAACGAACGAGTTATCTTCAAATTCATGCGAAACACATGATTTAGCTTCAAATCAATGCGAAGTTAAAGGCTTAGCTTCAAATCCATGCCAAACAAACGACTCAGCTTCAAATCCATGCGAAACAATTGATTTAGCCTCAAATACTTGTGATATAAGTGATATAGCTTCAAATGCAGGCGGAACAAACAGTTAGCTTCAAATTCATGCGAAACACATGATTTAGCTTCAAATCAATGCGACGTTAAAGGCTTAGCTTCAACTCCATGCGAAACAAACGAGTCAGCTTCAAATCCATGCGGAACATATGATTTAGCTTGACATCAATGCGATTTAGAAGGCTTATATTCGAATCCATGCGAAACAAATGGTTTAGCTTAAAATACCTGTGATATACATGATTTATCTTCAACTGCATGCGAAAAAAATGAGATAGCTTTAAATCCATCCGAAACAGATGATTTAGATTAAAATCAATGCGAAGTAGAAGGCTTATTTTGAAATCCATGCGAATCAAATGGTTTAGCTTCAAATACTTGTGATGTGCATGATTTAGCTTCAAATGCAAGCGAAACGAACGAGTTAGCTTCAAATCCATGCGAAACACATGATTTTGCTTCTTATCAATGCGAAGTAGTAGGCTGATCTACGTAACCTTGCGAAACAAATGGTTTAGCTTCAAATACTTGTGATATACATGATTTAGCTTCAACAGCATGCGAAACGTACGAGTTAGGTTCAAATCCATGCGAAACACATGATTTTGCTTCTTATCAATGCGAAGTAGAATGCTGATCTTCGTAACCTTGCGAAACAAATGGTTTAGCTTCAAATACTTGTGATATACATGATTTAGCTTCAACAGCATGCAAAACTAACGAGTTAGCTTCAAATCCATGCGAAACACATGAGTTAGCTTCTTATCAATGCGAAGTAGAAGGCTGATCTTCGAATCCTTGCGAAACAAATGGTTTAGCTTCAAATACTTGTGATATACATGAATAAGCTTCAACAGCATGCAAAATTAGCGAGTTAGCTTCAAATCTATGCGAAACATATGATTTAGCTTGACATCAATGCGATTTAGAAGGCTTATATTCGAATCCATGCGAAACAAATGGTTTAGCTTCAAATAATTGTGATATACATGATTTAGCTTCAGTTGCATGCGAAACAAACGAGTTAGCTTGAAATCCAAGCGAAACACATGATTTAGCTTCTTATCAATGCGAAGTAGAAGGCTGATCTTCGAATCCACGCGAAACAAATGGTTTAGCTTCAAATACTTGTGATGTACATGAATAAGCTTCAACAGCATGCAAAACTAGCGAGTTAGCTTCAAATCCATGCGAAACACATGATTTAGCTTGAAATCAATGCGATTTAGAAGGCTTATCTTCGAATCCATGCGAAACAACTGGTTTAGCTTCAAATACCTGTGATATACATGATTTATCTCCAACTGCATGCGAAACAAACGAGATAGCTTTAAATCCATGCGAAACAGATGATTTAGATTAAAATCAATGCGAAGTAGAAGGCTTATTTTGAAATCCATGCGAATCAAATGGTTTAGCTTCAAATAATTGTGATATACATGATTTAGCTTCAATTGCATGCGAAACAAACGAGTTAGCTTCAAATCCATTCGAAACACATGATTTAGCTTCAAATCAATGCGAAGTAGAAGGCTTATCTTCAAATCCATGCGAAACAAGTGGTTCAGCTTCAAATACTTGTGATGTGCATGATTTAGCTTCAAATGCAATCGAAACGAACGAGTTAGCTTCAAATCCATGCGAAACACATGATTTTGCTTCTTATCAATGCGAAGTAGAAGGCTGATCTTCGAATCCTTGCGAAACAAATGGTTTAGCTCCAAATACTTGTGATGTACATGAATAAGCTTCAACAGCATGCAAAACTAGCGAGTTAGCTTCAAATCCATGCGAAACACATGATTTAGCTTGAAATCAATGCGATTTAGAAGGCTTATCTTCGAATCCATGCGAAACAACTGGTTTAGCTTCAAATACCTGTGATATACATGATTTATCTTCAACTCCATGCGAAACAAACGAGATAGCTTTAAATCCATGCGAAACAGATGATTTAGATTAAAATCAATGCGAAGTAGAAGGCTTATTTTGAAATCCATGCGAATCAAATGGTTTAGCTTCAAATAATTGTGATATACATGATTTAGCTTCAACTGCATTACGAAACAAACTAGTTAGCTTCAAATTCAAGAGAAACACATGATTCAGTTTCAAATAAAAGCGAAGTAGATGGCATTGCATCAAATCCATGCGAATCAAATGGTTTAGCTGCGAATACTTGTGATATACATGATTTAGCTTCAACTCCATGCGATACAAACGATTAGCTTCAAATGCATGCGAAACACATGATTTAGATTAAAATCAATGCGAAGTAGAAGGCTTATCTTCAAATCCATGCGAATCAAATGGTTGAGCTTCAAATACTTGGGATATACATGATTCAGCTTCAACTGCATGCGTAACAAATGAGTTAGCTTCAAATCTATGCGAAACACATGATTTAGCTTCAAATTCATTCCAAACACATTGTTTAGCCTGATATTCCTGCGAAACAAATGGTTCAGCTTCAAATACTTGTGACATACATGATATAGCTTCAACTGCATGTGAAACGAAAGTGTTAGCTTCAAATTCAAGAGAAACACATGATTCAGTTTCAAATAAAAGCGAAGTAGATGGCATAGCATCAAATCCATGCGAATCAAATGGTTTAGCTTCAAATACTTGTGATATACATGAATTAGCTTCAACTGCATGCGATACAAACGATTAGCTTCAAATCCATGCGAAACATATGATTTAACTTCAAATCAATGCGAAGAAGAAGGCTGATCTTCGAATCCACGCGAAACAAATGGATTAGCTTCAAATACTTGTGATATACATGATTTATCTTCAACTGCATGCGAAACAAACGAGATAGCTTTAAATCTATCCGAAACAGATGATTTAGATTAAAATCAATGCGAAGTAGAAGGCTTACCTTGAAATCCATGCGAATCAAATGGTTTAGCTTCAAATAATTGTGATATACATGATTTAGCTTCAATTGCATGCGAAACGAACGAGTTAGCTTCAAATCCATGCGAAACACATGATTTTGCTTCTTATCAATGCGAAGTAGAAGGCTGTTCTTCGTAACCTTGCGAAACAAATGGTTTAGCTTCAAATACTTGTGATATACATGATTTAGCTTCAACAGCATGCAAAACTAACGAGTTAGCTTCAAATCCATGCGAAACACATGAGTTAGCTTCTTATCAATGCGAAGTAGAAGGCTGATCTTCGAATCCTTGCGAAACAAATGGTTTAGCTTCAAATACTTGTGATATACATGAATAAGCTTCAACAGCATGCAAAATTAGCGAGTTAGCTTCAAATCTATGCGAAACATATGATTTAGCTTGACATCAATGCGATTTAGAAGGCTTATATTCGAATCCATGCGAAACAAATGGTTTAGCTTCAAATAATTGTGATATACATGATTTAGCTTCAGTTGCATGCGAAACAAACGAGTTAGCTTGAAATCCAAGCGAAACACATGATTTAGCTTCTTATCAATGCGAAGTAGAAGGCTGATCTTCGAATCCACGCGAAACAAATGGTTTAGCTTCAAATACTTGTGATGTACATGAATAAGCTTCAACAGCATGCAAAACTAGCGAGTTAGCTTCAAATCCATGCGAAACACATGATTTAGCTTGAAATCAATGCGATTTAGAAGGCTTATCTTCGAATCCATGCGAAACAACTGGTTTAGCTTCAAATACCTGTGATATACATGATTTATCTTCAACTGCATGCGAAACATACGAGATAGCTTTAAATCCATGCGAAACAGATGATTTAGATTAAAATCAATGCGAAGTAGAAGGCTTATTTTGAAATCCATGCGAATCAAATGGTTTAGCTTCAAATAATTGTGATATACATGATTTAGCTTCAATTGCATGCGAAACAAACGAGTTAGCTTCAAATCCATTCGAAACACATGATTTAGCTTCAAATCAATGCGAAGTAGAAGGCTTATCTTCAAATCCATGCGAAACAAGTGGTTCAGCTTCAAATACTTGTGATGTGCATGATTTAGCTTCAAATGCAATCGAAACGAACGAGTTAGCTTCAAATCCATGCGAAACACATGATTTTGCTTCTTATCAATGCGAAGTAGAAGGCTGATCTTCGAATCCTTGCGAAACAAATGGTTTAGCTCCAAATACTTCTGATGTACATGAATAAGCTTCAACAGCATGCAAAACTAGCGAGTTAGCTTCAAATCCATGCGAAACACATGATTTAGCTTGAAATCAATGCGATTTAGAAGGCTTATCTTCGAATCCATGCGAAACAACTGGTTTAGCTTCAAATACCTGTGATATACATGATTTATCTTCAACTCCATGCGAAACAAACGAGATAGCTTTAAATCCATGCGAAACAGATGATTTAGATTAAAATCAATGCGAAGTAGAAGGCTTATTTTGAAATCCATGCGAATCAAATGGTTTAGCTTCAAATAATTGTGATATACATGATTTGGCTTCAACTGCATTACGAAACAAACTAGTTAGCTTCAAATTCAAGAGAAACACATGATTCAGTTTCAAATAAAAGCGAAGTAGATGTCATTGCATCAAATCCATGCGAATCAAATGGTTTAGCTGCGAATACTTGTGATATACATGATTTAGCTTCAACTCCATGCGATACAAACGATTAGCTTCAAATGCATGCGAAACACATGATTTAGATTAAAATCAATGCGAAGTAGAAGGCTTATCTTCAAATCCATGCGAATCAAATGGTTGAGCTTCAAATACTTGGGATATACATGATTCAGCTTCAACTGCATGCGTAACAAATGAGTTAGCTTCAAATCCATGCGGAACACGTGATTTAGATTAAAATCAATGCGAAGTAGAAGGCTTATTTTGAAATCCATGCGAATCAAATGGTTTAGCTTCAAATACTTGTGATGTGCATGATTTAGCTTCAAATGCAAGCGAAACGAACGAGTTAGCTTCAAATCCATGTGAAACACATGATTTTGCTTCTTATCAATGCGAAGTAGAAGGCTGAACTTCGTATCCTTGCGAAACAAATGGTTTAGCTTCAAATACTTGTAATATACATGATTTAGCTTCAAGAGCATGCAAAACTAACGAGTTAGCTTCAAATCCATGCGAAACACATGAGTTAGCTTCTTATCAATGCGAAGTAGAAGGCTGATCTTCGAATCCTTGCGAAACAAATGGTTTAGCTTCAAATACTTGTGATATACATGAATAAGCTTCAACAGCATGCAAAATTAGCGAGTTAGCTTCAAATCTATGCGAAACATACGATTTAGCTTGACATCAATGCGATTTAGAAGGCTTATATTCGAATCCATGCGAAACAAATGGTTTAGCTTCAAATACCTGTGATATACATGATTTATCTTCAACTGCATGCGAAAAAAATGAGATAGCTTTAAATCCATCCGAAACAGATGATTTAGATTAAAATCAATGCGAAGTAGAAGGCTTATTTTGAAATCCATGCGAATCAAATGGTTTAGCTTCAAATAATTGTGATATACATGATGTAGCTTCAATTGCATGCGAAACAATCGAGTTAGCTTCAAATCCATTCGACACACATGATTTAGCTTCAAATCAATGCGAAGTAGAAGGCTTATCTTCAAATCCATGCGAAACAAGTGGTTCAGCTTCAAATACTTGTGATGTGCATGATTTAGCTTCAAATGCAAGCGAAACGAACGAGTTAGCTTCAAATCCATGCGAAACACAAGATTTTGCTTCTTATCAATGCGAAGTAGAAGGCTGATCTTCGTATCCTTGCGAAACAAATGGTTTAGCTTCAAATACTTGTGATATACATGATTTAGCTTCAACAGCATGCGATACAAACGAGTAGCTTCAAATCCATGCGAAACATATGATTTAACTTCAAATCAATGCGAAGTAGAAGGCTGATCTTCGAATCCACGCGAAACAAATGGATTAGCTTCAAATACTTGTGATATACATGATTTATCTTCAACTGCATGCGAAACAAACGAGATAGCTTTAAATCTATCCGAAACAGATGATTTAGATTAAAATCAATGCGAAGTAGAAGGCTTACCTTGAAATCCATGCGAATCAAATGGTTTAGCTTCAAATAATTGTGATATACATGATTTAGCTTCAATTGCATGCGAAACGAACGAGTTAGCTTCAAATCCATGCGAAACACATGATTTTGCTTCTTATCAATGCGAAGTAGAAGGCTGATCTTCGTAACCTTGCGAAACAAATGGTTTAGCTTCAAATACTTGTGATATACATGATTTAGCTTCAACAGCATGCAAAACTAACGAGTTAGCTTCAAATCCATGCGAAACACATGAGTTAGCTTCTTATCAATGCGAAGTAGAAGGCTGATCTTCGAATCCTTGCGAAACAAATGGTTTAGCTTCAAATACTTGTGATATACATGAATAAGCTTCAACAGCATGCAAAATTAGCGAGTTAGCTTCAAATCTATGCGAAACATATGATTTAGCTTGACATCAATGCGATTTAGAAGGCTTATATTCGAATCCATGCGAAACAAATGGTTTAGCTTCAAATACCTGTGATATACATGATTTATCTTCAACTGCATGCGAAAAAAACGAGATAGCTTTAAATCCATCCGAAACAGATGATTTAGATTAAAATCAATGCGAAGTAGAAGGCTTATTTTGAAATCCATGCGAATCAAATGGTTTAGCTTCAAATAATTGTGATATACATGATTTAGCTTCAATTGCATGCGAAACAAACGAGTTAGCTTCAAATCCATTCGAAACACATGATTTAGTTTCAAATCAATGCGAAGTAGAAGGCTGATCTTCGAATCCTTGCGAAACAAATGGTTTAGCTTCAAATACTTGTGATGTACATGAATAAGCTTCAACAGCATGCAAAACTAGCGAGTTAGCTTCAAATCCATGCGAAACACATGATTTAGCTTGAAATCAATGCGATTTAGAAGGCTTATCTTCGAATCCATGCGAAACAACTGGTTTAGCTTCAAATACCTGTGATATACATGATTTATCTTCAACTCCATGCGAAACAAACGAGATAGCTTTAAATCCATGCGAAACAGATGATTTAGATTAAAATCAATGCGAAGTAGAAGGCTTATTTTGAAATCCATGCGAATCAAATGGTTTAGCTTCAAGTAATTGTGATATACATGATTTGGCTTCAACTGCATTACGAAACAAACTAGTTAGCTTCAAATTCAAGAGAAACACATGATTCAGTTTCAAATAAAAGCGAAGTAGATGGCATTGCATCAAATCCATGCGAATCAAATGGTTTAGCTGCGAATACTTGTGATATACATGATTTAGCTTCAACTCCATGCGATACAAACGATTAGCTTCAAATGCATGCGAAACACATGATTTAGATTAAAATCAATGCGAAGTAGAAGGCTTATCTTCAAATCCATGCGAATCAAATGGTTGAGCTTCAAATACTTGGGATATACATGATTCAGCTTCAACTGCATGCGTAACAAATGAGTTAGCTTCAAATCTATGCGAAACACATGATTTAGCTTCAAATTCATTCCAAACACATGGTTTAGCCTGATATTCGTGCGAAACAAATGGTTCAGCTTCAAATACTTGTGACATACATGATTTAGCTTCAACTGCATGTGAAACGAACGTGTTAGCTTCAAATTCAAGAGAAACACATGATTCAGTTTCAAATAAAAGCGAAGTAGATGGCATAGCATCAAATCCATGCGAATCAAATGGTTTAGCTTCAAATACTTGTGATATACATAATTTATCTTCAACTGCATGCGAAACAAACGAGATAGCTTTAAATCCATCCGAAACAGATGATTTAGATTAAAATCAATGCGAAGTAGAAGGCTTATTTTGAAATCCATGCGAATCAAATGGTTTAGCTTCAAATACTTGTGATGTGCATGATTTAGCTTCAAATGCAAGCGAAACGAACGAGTTAGCTTCAAATCCATGCGAAACACATGATTTTGCTTCTTATCAATGCGAAGTAGAAGGCTGAACTTCGTATCCTTGCGAAACAAATGGTTTAGCTTCAAATACTTGTAATATACATGATTTAGCTTCAAGAGCATGCAAAACTAACGAGTTAGCTTCAAATCCATGCGAAACACATGAGTTAGCTTCTTATCAATGCGAAGTAGAAGGCTGATCTTCGAATCCTTGCGAAACAAATGGTTTAGCTTCAAATACTTGTGATATACATGAATAAGCTTCAACAGCATGCAAAATTAGCGAGTTAGCTTCAAATCTATGCGAAACATACGATTTAGCTTGACATCAATGCGATTTAGAAGGCTTATATTCGAATCCATGCGAAACAAATGGTTTAGCTTCAAATACCTGTGATATACATGATTTATCTTCAACTGCATGCGAAAAAAATGAGATAGCTTTAAATCCATCCGAAACAGATGATTTAGATTAAAATCAATGCGAAGTAGAAGGCTTATTTTGAAATCCATGCGAATCAAATGGTTTAGCTTCAAATAATTGTGATATACATGATGTAGCTTCAATTGCATGCGAAACAATCGAGTTAGCTTCAAATCCATTCGACACACATGATTTAGCTTCAAATCAATGCGAAGTAGAAGGCTTATCTTCAAATCCATGCGAAACAAGTGGTTCAGCTTCAAATACTTGTGATGTGCATGATTTAGCTTCAAATGCAAGCGAAACGAACGAGTTAGCTTCAAATCCATGCGAAACACATGATTTTGCTTCTTATCAATGCGAAGTAGAAGGCTGATCTTCGTATCCTTGCGAAACAAATGGTTTAGCTTCAAATACTTGTGATATACATGATTTAGCTTCAACAGCATGCAAAACTAACGAGTTAGCTTCAAATCCATGCGAAACACATGAGTTAGCTTCTTATCAATGCGAAGTAGAAGGCTGATCTTCGAATCCTTGCGAAACAAATGGTTTAGCTTCAAATAATTGTGATATACATGAATAAGCTTCAACAGCATGCAAAATTAGCGAGTTAGCTTCAAATCTATGCGAAACATATGATTTAGCTTGACATCAATGCGATTTAGAAGGCTTATATTCGAATCCATGCGAAACAAATGGTTTAGCTTCAAATACCTGTGATATACATGATTTATCTTCAACTGCATGCGAAAAAAACGAGATAGCTTTAAATCCATCCGAAACAGATGATTTAGATTAAAATCAATGCGAAGTAGAAGGCTTATTTTGAAATCCATGCGAATCAAATGGTTTAGCTTCAAATAATTGTGATATACATGATTTAGCTTCAATTGCATGCGAAACAAACGAGTTAGCTTGAAATCCAAGCGAAACACATGATTTAGCTTCTTATCAATGAGAAGTAGAAGGCTGATGTTCGAATCCTTGCGAAACAAATGGTTTAGCGTCAAATACATGTGATGTACATGAATAAGCTTCAACAGCATGCAAAACTAGCGAGTTAGCTTCAAATCCATGCGAAACACATGATTTAGCTTGAAATCAATGCGATTTAGAAGGCTTACCTTCGAATCCATGCGAAACAACTGGTTTAGCTTCAAATACCTGTGATATACATGATTTATCTTCAACTGCATGCGAAACAAACGAGATAGCTTTAAATCCATGCGAAACAGATGATTTAGATTAAAATCAATGCGAAGTAGAAGGTTTATTTTGAAATCCATGCGAATCAAATGGTTTAGCTTCAAATAATTGTGATATACATGATTTAGCTTCAACTGCATTACGAAACAAACTAGTTAGCTTCAAATTCAAGAGAAACACATGATTCAGTTTCAAATAAAAGCGAAGTAGATGGCATTGCATCAAATCCATGCGAATCAAATGGTTTAGCTGCGAATACTTGTGATATACATGATTTAGCTTCAACTCCATGCGATACAAACGATTAGCTTAAAATGCATGCGAAACACATGATTTAGATTAAAATCAATGCGAAGTAGAAGGCTTATCTTCAAATCCATGCGAATCAAATGGTTGAGCTTCAAATACTTGGGATATACATGATTCAGCTACAACTGCATGCGTAACAAATGAGTTAGCTTCAAATCTATGCGAAACGCATGATTTAGCTTCAAATTCATTCCAAACACATGGTTTAGCCTGATATTCGTGCGAAAAAAATGGTTCAGCTTCAAACACTTGTGACATACATGATTTAGCTTCAACTGCATGTGAAACGAACGTGTTAGCTTCAAATTCAAGAGAAACACATGATTCAGTTTCAAATAAAAGCGAAGTAGATGGCATAGCATCAAATCCATGCGAATCAAATGGTTTAGCTTCAAATACTTGTGATATACATGATTTAGCTTCAACTGCATGCGATACAAACGATTAGCTTCAAATCCATGCGAAACATATGATTTAACTTCAAATCAATGCGAAGTAGAAGGCTGATCTTCGAATCCACGCGAAACAAATGGATTAGCTTCAAATACTTGTGATATACATGATTTATCTTAAACTGCATGCGAAACAAACGAGATAGCTTTAAATCCATCCGAAACAGATGATTTAGATTAAAATCAATGCGAAGTAGAAGGCTTATTTTGAAATCCATGCGAATCAAATGGTTTAGCTTCAAATAATTGTGATATACATGATTTAGCTTCAATTGCTTGCGAAACAAACGAGTTAGCTTCAAATCCATTCGAAACACATGATTTAGCTTCAAATCAAAGCGAAGTAGAAGGCTTATCTTCAAATCCATGCGAAACAAGTGGTTCAGCTTCAAATACTTGTGATGTGCATGATTTAGCTTCAAATGCAAGCGAAACGAACGAGTTAGCTTCAAATCCATGCGAAACACATGATTTTGCTTCTTATCAATGCGAAGTAGAAGGCTGATCTTCGTATCCTTGCGAAACAAATGGTTTAGCTTCAAATACTTGTGATATACATGATTTAGCTTCAACAGCATGCAAAACTAACGAGTTAGCTTCAAATCCATGCGAAACACATGAGTTAGCTTCTTATCAATGCGAAGTAGAAGGCTGATCTTCGAATCCTTGCGAAACAAATGGTTTAGCTTCAAATAATTGTGATATACATGAATAAGCTTCAACAGCATGCAAAATTAGCGAGTTAGCTTCAAATCTATGCGAAACATATGATTTAGCTTGACATCAATGCGATTTAGAAGGCTTATATTCGAATCCATGCGAAACAAATGGTTTAGCTTCAAATACCTGTGATATACATGATTTATCTTCAACTGCATGCGAAAAAAACGAGATAGCTTTAAATCCATCCGAAACAGATGATTTAGATTAAAATCAATGCGAAGTAGAAGGCTTATTTTGAAATCCATGCGAATCAAATGGTTTAGCTTCAAATAATTGTGATATACATGATTTAGCTTCAATTGCATGCGAAACAAACGAGTTAGCTTGAAATCCAAGCGAAACACATGATTTAGCTTCTTATCAATGAGAAGTAGAAGGCTGATGTTCGAATCCTTGCGAAACAAATGGTTTAGCGTCAAATACATGTGATGTACATGAATAAGCTTCAACAGCATGCAAAACTAGCGAGTTAGCTTCAAATCCATGCGAAACACATGATTTAGCTTGAAATCAATGCGATTTAGAAGGCTTACCTTCGAATCCATGCGAAACAACTGGTTTAGCTTCAAATACCTGTGATATACATGATTTATCTTCAACTGCATGCGAAACAAACGAGATAGCTTTAAATCCATGCGAAACAGATGATTTAGATTAAAATCAATGCGAAGTAGAAGGTTTATTTTGAAATCCATGCGAATCAAATGGTTTAGCTTCAAATAATTGTGATATACATGATTTAGCTTCAACTGCATTACGAAACAAACTAGTTAGCTTCAAATTCAAGAGAAACACATGATTCAGTTTCAAATAAAAGCGAAGTAGATGGCATTGCATCAAATCCATGCGAATCAAATGGTTTAGCTGCGAATACTTGTGATATACATGATTTAGCTTCAACTCCATGCGATACAAACGATTAGCTTAAAATGCATGCGAAACACATGATTTAGATTAAAATCAATGCGAAGTAGAAGGCTTATCTTCAAATCCATGCGAATCAAATGGTTGAGCTTCAAATACTTGGGATATACATGATTCAGCTACAACTGCATGCGTAACAAATGAGTTAGCTTCAAATCTATGCGAAACGCATGATTTAGCTTCAAATTCATTCCAAACACATGGTTTAGCCTGATATTCGTGCGAAAAAAATGGTTCAGCTTCAAACACTTGTGACATACATGATTTAGCTTCAACTGCATGTGAAACGAACGTGTTAGCTTCAAATTCAAGAGAAACACATGATTCAGTTTCAAATAAAAGCGAAGTAGATGGCATAGCATCAAATCCATGCGAATCAAATGGTTTAGCTTCAAATACTTGTGATATACATGATTTAGCTTCAACTGCATGCGATACAAACGATTAGCTTCAAATCCATGCGAAACATATGATTTAACTTCAAATCAATGCGAAGTAGAAGGCTGATCTTCGAATCCACGCGAAACAAATGGATTAGCTTCAAATACTTGTGATATACATGATTTATCTTAAACTGCATGCGAAACAAACGAGATAGCTTTAAATCCATCCGAAACAGATGATTTAGATTAAAATCAATGCGAAGTAGAAGGCTTATTTTGAAATCCATGCGAATCAAATGGTTTAGCTTCAAATAATTGTGATATACATGATTTAGCTTCAATTGCTTGCGAAACAAACGAGTTAGCTTCAAATCCATTCGAAACACATGATTTAGCTTCAAATCAAAGCGAAGTAGAAGGCTTATCTTCAAATCCATGCGAAACAAGTGGTTCAGCTTCAAATACTTGTGATGTGCATGATTTAGCTTCAAATGCAAGCGAAACGAACGAGTTAGCTTCAAATCCATGCGAAACACATGATTTTGCTTCTTATCAATGCGAAGTAGAAGGCTGATCTTCGTATCCTTGCGAAACAAATGGTTTAGCTGCAAATACTTGTGATATACATGATTTAGCTTCAACAGCATGCAAAACTAACGAGTTAGCTTCAAATCCATGCGAAACACATGAGTTAGCTTCTTATCAATGCGAAGTAGAAGGCTGATCTTCGAATCCTTGCGAAACAAATGGTTTAGCTTCAAATACTTGTGATATACATGAATAAGCTTCAACAGCATGCAAAATTAGCGAGTTAGCTTCAAATCTATGCGAAACATATGATTTAGCTTGACATCAATGCGATTTAGAAGGCTTATATTCGAATCCATGCGAAACAAATGGTTTAGCTTCAAATACCTGTGATATACATGATTTATCTTCAACTGCATGCGAAAAAAACGAGATAGCTTTAAATCCATCCGAAACAGATGATTTAGATTAAAATCAATGCGAAGTAGAAGGCTTATTTTGAAATCCATGCGAATCAAATGGTTTAGCTTCAAATAATTGTGATATACATGATTTAGCTTCAATTGCATGCGAAACAAACGAGTTAGCTTGAAATCCAAGCGAAACACATGATTTAGCTTCAAATCAATGCGAAGTAGAAGGCTTATCTTCAAATCCATGCGAAACAAGTGGTTCAGTTTCAAATACTTGTGATGTGCATGATTTAGCTTCAAATGCAAGCGAAACGAACGAGTTAGCTTCAAATCCATGCGAAACACATGATTTAGCTTCTTATCAATGCGAAGTAGAAGGCTGATCTTCGAATCCTTGCGAAACAAATGGTTTAGCTTCAAATACTTGTGATATACATGATTTAGCTTCAACTGCATGCGATACAAACGATTAGCTTCAAATCCATGCGAAACATATGATGTAACTTCAAATCAATGCGAAGTAGAAGGCTGATCTTCGAATGCATGCTTAACAAGTGGTTCAGCTTCAAATACTTGTGATGTGCATGATTTAGATTCAAATGCAAGCGAAACGAACGAGTTAGCTTCAAATCCATGCGAAACACATGATTTTGCTTGTTATCAATGCGAAGTAGAAGGCTGATCTTCGAATCCTTGCGAATCAAATGGTTTAGCTTCAAATACTTGTGATGTACATGAATAAGCTTCAACAGCATGCAAAACTAGCGAGTTAGCTTCAAATCCATGCGAAACACATGATTTAGCTTGAAATCAATGCGATTTAGAAGGCTTATCTCCGAATCCATGCGAAACAACTGGTTTAGCTTCAAATACCTGTGATATACATGATTTATCTTCAACTGCATGCGAAACAAACGAGATAGCTTTTAATCCATGCGAAACAGATGATTTAGATTAAAATCAATGCGAAGTAGAAGGCTTATTTTGAAATCCATGCGAATCAAATGGTTTAGCTTCAAATAATTGTGATATACATGATTTAGCTTCAACTGCATTACGAAACAAACTAGTTAGCTTCAAATTCAAGAGAAACACATGATTCAGTTTCAAATAAAAGCGAAGTAGATGGCATTGCATCAAATCCATGCGAATCAAATGGTTTAGCTTCAAATACTTGTGATATACATGATTTAGCTTCAACTGCATGCGATACAAACGATTGGCTTCAAATCCATGCGAAACATATGATTTAACTTCAAATCAATGCGAAGTAGAAGGCTGATCTTCGAATCCACGCGAAACAAATGGATTAGCTTCAAATACCTGTGATATACATGATTTATCTTCAACTGCATGCGAAAAAAACGAGATAGCTTTAAATCCATCCGAAACAGATGATTTAGATTAAAATCAATGCGAAGTAGAAGGCTTATTTTGAAATCCATGCGAATCAAATGGTTTAGCCTCAAATAATTGTGATATAGATGATTTAGCTTCAGTTGCATGCGAAACAAACGAGTTAGCTTGAAATCCAAGCGAAACACATGATTTAGCTTCTTATCAATGCGAAGTAGAAGGCTGATCTTCGAATCCTTGCGAAACAAATGGCTTAGCTTCAAATACTTGTGATGTACATGAATAAGCTTCAACAGCATGCAAAACTAGCGAGTTAGCTTCAAATCCATGCGAAACACATGATTTAGCTTGAAATCAATGCGATTTAGAAGGCTTATCTTCGAATCCATGCGAAACAACTGGTTTAGCTTCAAATACCTGTAATATACATGATTTATCTTCAACTGCATGCGAAACAAACGAGATAGCTTTAAATCCATGCGAAACAGATGATTTAGATTAAAATCAATGCGAAGTAGAAGGCTTATTTTGAAATCAATGCGAATCAAATGGTTTAGCTACAAATAATTGTGATATACGTGATTTAGCTTCAACTGCATTACGAAACAAACTAGTTAGCTTCAAATTCAAGAGAAACACATGATTCAGTTTCCAATAAAAGCGAAGTAGATGGCATTGCATCAAATCCATACGAATCAAATGGTTTAGCTGCAAATACTTGTGATATACATGATTTAGCTTCAACTCCATGCGATACAAACGATTAGCTTCAAATGCATGCGAAACACATGATTTAGATTAAAATCAATGCGATGTAGAAGGCTTATCTTCAAATCCATGCGAATCAAATGGTTGAGCTTCAAATACTTGGGATATACATGATTCAGCTTCAACTGCATGCGTAACAAATGAGTTAGCTTCAAATCTATGCGAAACACATGATTTAGCTTCAAATTCATTCCAAACACATGGTTTAGCCTGATATTCGTACGAAACAAATGGTTCAGCTTCAAATACTTGTGACATACATGATTTAGCTTCAACTGCATGTGAAACGAACGTGTTAGCTTCAAATTCAAGAGAAACACATGATTCAGTTTCAAATAAAAGCGAAGTAGATGGCATAGCATCAAATCCATGCGAATCAAATTGTTTAGCTTCAAATACTTGTGATATACATGATTTAGCTTCAACTGCATGCGATACAAACGATTAGCTTCAAATCCATGCGAAACATATGATTTAACTTCAAATCAATGCGAAGTAGAAGGCTGTTCTTCGAATCCACGCGAAACAAATGGATTAGCTTCAAATACTTGTGATATACATGATTTATCTTCAACTGCATGCGAAACAAACGAGATAGCTTTAAATCCATCCGAAACAGATTATTTAGATTAAAATTAATGCGAAGTAGAAGGCTTATTTTGAAATCCATGCGAATCAAATGGTTTAGCTTCAAATAATTGTGATATACATGATGTAGCTTCAATTGCATGCGAAACAATCGAGTTAGCTTCAAATCCATTCGACACACATGATTTAGCTTCAAATCAATGCGAAGTAGAAGGCTTATCTTCAAATCCATGCGAAACAAGTGGTTCAGCTTCAAATACTTGTGATGTGCATGATTTAGCTTCAAATGCAAGCGAAACGAACGAGTTAGCTTCAAATCCATGCGAAACACATGATTTTGCTTCTTATCAATGCGAAGTAGAAGGCTGATCTTCGTATCCTTGCGAAACAAATGGTTTAGCTTCAAATACTTGTGATATACATGATTTAGCTTCAACAGCATGCAAAACTAACGAGTTAGCTTCAAATTCATGCGAAACACATGAGTTAGCTTCTTATCAATGCGAAGTAGAAGGCTGATCTTCGAATCCTTGCGAAACAAATGGTTTAGCTTCAAATACTTGTGATATACATGAATAAGCTTCAACAGCATGCAAAATTAGCGAGTTAGCTTCAAATCTATGCGAAACATATGATTTAGCTTGACATCAATGCGATTTAGAAGGCTTATATTCGAATCCATGCGAAACAAATGGTTTAGCTTCAAATACCTGTGATATACATGATTTATCTTCAACTGCATGCGAAAAAAACGAGATAGCTTTAAATCCATCCGAAACAGATGATTTAGATTAAAATCAATGCGAAGTAGAAGGCTTATTTTGAAATCCATGCGAATCAAATGGTTTAGCTTCAAATAATTGTGATATACATGATTTAGCTTCAATTGCATGCGAAACAAACGAGTTAGCTTGAAATCCAAGCGAAACACATGATTTAGCTTCAAATCAATGCGAAGTAGAAGGCTTATGTTCAAATCCATGCGAAACAAGTGGTTCAGTTTCAAATACTTGTGATGTGCATGATTTAGCTTCAAATACAAGCGAAACGAAGGAGTTAGCTTCAAATCCATGCGAAACAGATGATTTAGATTAAAATCAATGCGAAGTAGAAGGCTTATTTTGAAATCCATGCGAATCAAATGGTTTAGCTTCAAATAATTGTGATATACATGATTTAGCATCAACTGTATTACGAAACAAACTAGTTAGCTTCAAATTCAAGAGAAACACATGATTCAGTTTCAAATAAAAGCGAAGTAGATGGCATTGCATCAAATCCATGCGAATCAAATGGTTTAGCTGCAAATACTTGTGATATACATGATTTAGCTTCAACTCCATGCGATACAAACGATTAGCTTCAAATGCATGCGAAACACATGATTTAGATTAAATTCAATGCGAAGTAGAAGGCTTATCTTCAAATCCATGCGAATCAAATGGTTGAGCTTCAAATACTTGGGATATACATGATTCAGCTTCAACTGCATGCGTAACAAATGTGTTAGCTTCAAATCTATGCGAAACACATGATTTAGCTTCAAATTCATTCCAAACACATGGTTTAGCCTGATATTCGTGCGAAACAAATGGTTCAGCTTCAAATACTTGTGACATACATGATTTAGCTTCAACTGCATGTGAAACGAACGCGTTAGCTTCAAATTCAAGAGAAACACATGATTCAGTTTCAAATAAAAACGAAGTAGATGGCATAGCATCAAATCCATGCGGATCAAATGGTTTAGCTTCAAATACTTGTGATATACATGATTTAGCTTCAACTGCATGCGATACAAACGATTAGCTTCAAATCCATGCGAAACATATGATTTAACTTCAAATCAATGCGAAGTAGAAGGCTGATCTTCGAATCCATGCGAAACAAGTGGTTCAGCTTCAAATACTTGAGATGTGCATGATTTAGATTCAAATGCAAGCGAAACGAACGAGTTAGCTTCAAATCCATGCGAAACACATGATTTTGCTTGTTATCAATGCGAAGTAGAAGGCTGATCTTCGAATCCTTGCGAAACAAATGGTTTAGCTTCAAATACTTGTGATGTACATGAATAAGCTTCAACAGCATGCAAAACTAGCGAGTTAGCTTCAAATCCATGCGAAACACATGATTTAGCTTGAAATCAATGCGATTTAGAAGGCTTATCTCCGAATCCATGCGAAACAACTGGTTTAGCTTCAAATACCTGTGATATACATGATTTATCTTCAACTGCATGCGAAACAAACGAGATAGCTTTTAATCCATGCGAAACAGATGATTTAGATTAAAATCAATGCGAAGTAGAAGGCTTATTTTGAAATCCATGCGAATCAAATGGTTTAGCTTCAAATAATTGTGATATACATGATTTAGCTTCAACTGCATTACGAAACAAACTAGTTAGCTTCAAATTCAAGAGAAACACATGATTCAGTTTCAAATAAAAGCGAAGTAGATGGCATTGCATCAAATCCATGCGAATCAAATGGTTTAGCTGCAAATACTTGTGATATACATGATTTAGCTTCAACTGCATGCGATACAAACGATTAGCTTCAAATCCATTCGAAACACATGATTTAGCTTCAAATCAATGCGAAGTAGAAGGCTTATCTTCAAATCCATGCGAAACAAGTGGTTCAGCTTCAAATACTTGTGATCTGCATGATTTAGCTTCAAATGCAAGCGAAACGAACGAGTTAGCTTCAAATCCATGCGAAACACATGATTTTGCTTCTTATCAATGCGAAGTAGAAGGCTGATCTTCGTATCCTTGCGAAACAAATGGTTTAGCTTCAAATACTTGTGATATACATGATTTAGCTTCAACAGCATGCAAAACTAACGAGTTAGCTTCAAATCCATGCGAAACACATGAGTTAGCTTCTTATCAATGCGAAGTAGGAGGCTGATCTTCGAATCCTTGCGAAACAAATGGTTTAGCTTCAAATACTTGTGATATACATGAATAAGCTTCAACAGCATGCGAAACAATCGAGATAGCTTTAAATCCATGCGAAACAGATGATTTAGATTAAAATCAATGCGAAGTAGAAGGCTTATTTTGAAATCCATGCGAATCAAATGGTTTAGCTTCAAATAATTGTGATATACATGATTTAGCATCAACTGTATTACGAAACAAACTAGTTAGCTTCAAATTCAAGAGAAACACATGATTCAGTTTCAAATAAAAGCGAAGTAGATGGCATTGCATCAAATCCATGCGAATCAAATGGTTTAGCTGCAAATACTTGTGATATACATGATTTAGCTTCAACTCCGTGCGATACAAACGATTAGCTTCAAATGCATGCGAAACACATGATTTAGATTAAATTCAATGCGAAGTAGAAGGCTTATCTTCAAATCCATGCGAATCAAATGGTTGAGCTTCAAATACTTGGGATATACATGATTCAGCTTCAACTGCATGCGTAACAAATGTGTTAGCTTCAAATCTATGCGAAACACATGATTTAGCTTCAAATTCATTCCAAACACATGGTTTAGCCTGATATTCGTGCGAAACAAATGGTTCAGCTTCAAATACTTGTGACATACATGATTTAGCTTCAACTGCATGTGAAACGAACGCGTTAGCTTCAAATTCAAGAGAAACACATGATTCAGTTTCAAATAAAAACGAAGTAGATGGCATAGCATCAAATCCATGCGGATCAAATGGTTTAGCTTCAAATACTTGTGATATACATGATTTAGCTTCAACTGCATGCGATACAAACGATTAGCTTCAAATCCATGCGAAACATATGATTTAACTTCAAATCAATGCGAAGTAGAAGGCTGATCTTCGAATCCATGCGAAACAAGTGGTTCAGCTTCAAATACTTGTGATGTGCATGATTTAGATTCAAATGCAAGCGAAACGAACGAGTTAGCTTCAAATCCATGCGAAACACATGATTTTGCTTGTTATCAATGCGAAGTAGAAGGCTGATCTTCGAATCCTTGCGAAACAAATGGTTTAGCTTCAAATACTTGTGATGTACATGAATAAGCTTCAACAGCATGCAAAACTAGCGAGTTAGCTTCAAATCCATGCGAAACACATGATTTAGCTTGAAATCAATGCGATTTAGAAGGCTTATCTCCGAATCCATGCGAAACAACTGGTTTAGCTTCAAATACCTGTGATATACATGATTTATCTTCAACTGCATGCGAAACAAACGAGATAGCTTTTAATCCATGCGAAACAGATGATTTAGATTAAAATCAATGCGAAGTAGAAGGCTTATTTTGAAATCCATGCGAATCAAATGGTTTAGCTTCAAATAATTGTGATATACATGATTTAGCTTCAACTGCATTACGAAACAAACTAGTTAGCTTCAAATTCAAGAGAAACACATGATTCAGTTTCAAATAAAAGCGAAGTAGATGGCATTGCATCAAATCCATGCGAATCAAATGGTTTAGCTGCAAATACTTGTGATATACATGATTTAGCTTCAACTGCATGCGATACAAACGATTAGCTTCAAATCCATTCGAAACACATGATTTAGCTTCAAATCAATGCGAAGTAGAAGGCTTATCTTCAAATCCATGCGAAACAAGTGGTTCAGCTTCAAATACTTGTGATCTGCATGATTTAGCTTCAAATGCAAGCGAAACGAACGAGTTAGCTTCAAATCCATGCGAAACACATGATTTTGCTTCTTATCAATGCGAAGTAGAAGGCTGATCTTCGTATCCTTGCGAAACAAATGGTTTAGCTTCAAATACTTGTGATATACATGATTTAGCTTCAACAGCATGCAAAACTAACGAGTTAGCTTCAAATCCATGCGAAACACATGAGTTAGCTTCTTATCAATGCGAAGTAGGAGGCTGATCTTCGAATCCTTGCGAAACAAATGGTTTAGCTTCAAATACTTGTGATATACATGAATAAGCTTCAACAGCATGCAAAATTAGCGAGTTAGCTTCAAATCTATGCGAAACATATGATTTAGCTTGACATCAATGCGATTTTGAAGGCTTATATTCGAATCCATGCGAAACAAATGGTTTAGCTTCAAATACCTGTTATATACATGATTTATCTTCAACTGCATGCGAAACAAACGAGATAGCATTAAATCCATGCGAAACAGATGATTTAGATTAAAATCAATGCGAAGTAGAAGGCTTATTTTGAAATCCATGCGAATCAAATGGTTTAGCTTCAAATAATTGTGATATACATGATTTAGCTTCAACTGCATTACGAAACAAACTAGTTAGCTTAAAATTCAAGAGAAAAACATGATTCAGTTTCAAATAAAAGCGAAGTAGATGGCATTGCATCAAATCCATGCGGATCAAATGGTTTAGCTGCAAATACTTGTGATATACATGATTTAGCTTCAACTCCATGCGATACAAACGATTAGCTTCAAATGCATGCGAAACACATGATTTAGATTAAAATCAATGCGAAGTAGAAGGCTTATCTTCAAATCCATGCGAATCAAATGGTTGAGCTTCAAATACTTGGGATATACATGATTCAGCTTCAACTGCATGCGTAACAAATGAGTTAGCTTCAAATCTATGCGAAACACATGATTTAGCATCAAATTCATTCCAAACACATGGTTTAGCCTGATATTCGTGCGAAACAAATGGTTCAGCTTCAAATACTTGTGACATACATGATTTAGCTTCAACTGCATGTTAAACGAACGTGTTAGCTTCAAATTCAAGAGAAACACATGATTCAGTTTCAAATAAAAGCGAAGTAGATGGCATAGCATCAAATCCATGCGAATCAAATGGTTTACCTTCAAATACTTGTGATATACATGATTTAGCTTCAACTGCATGCGATACAAACGATTAGCTTCAAATCCATGCGAAACATATGATTTAACTTCAAATCAATGCATGTAGAAGGCTGATCTTCGAATCCACGCGAAACAAATGGATTAGCTTCAAATACTTGTGATATACATGATTTATCTTCAACTGCATGCGAAACAAACGAGATAGCTTTAAATCCATCCGAAACAGATGATTTAGATTAAAATCAATGCGAAGTAGAAGGCTTATTTTGAAATCCATGCCAATCAAATGGTTTAGCTTCAAATAATTGTGATATACATGATGTAGCTTCAATTGCATGCGAAACAAACGAGTTAGCTTCAAATCCATTCGTTCAAATCAATGCGAAGTAGAAGGCTGATCTTCGTAACCTTGCGAAACAAATGGTTTAGCTTCAAATACTTGTGATATACATGATTTAGCTTCAACAGCATGCAAAACTAACGAGTTAGCTTCAAATCCATGCGAAACACATGAGTTAGCTTCTTATCAATGCGAAGTAGAAGGCTGATCTTCGAATCCTTGCGAAACAAATGGTTTAGCTTCAAATACTTGTGATATACATGAATAAGCTTCAACAGCATGCAAAACTAACGAGTTAGCTTCAAATCCATGCGAATCACATGAGTTAGCTACTTATCAATGCGATTTAGAAGGCTTATATTCGAATCCATGCGAAACAAATGGTTTAGCTTCAAATACCTGTGATATACATGATTTATCTTCAACTGCATGCGAAAAAAACGAGATAGCTTTAAATCCATCCGAAACAGATGATTTTGCTTGTTATCAATGCGAAGTAGAAGGCTGATCTTCGAATCCTTGCGAAACAAATGGTTTAGCTTCAAATACTTGTGATGTACATGAATAAGCTTCAACAGCATGCAAAACTAGCGAGTTAGCTTCAAATCCATGCGAAACACATGATTTAGCTTGAAATCAATGCGATTTAGAAGGCTTATCTTCGAATCCATGCGAAACAACTGGTTTAGCTTCAAATACCTGTGATATACATGATTTATCTTCAACTGCATGCGAAACAAAAGAGATAGCTTTTAATCCATGCGAAACAGATGATTTAGATTAAAATCAATGCGAAGTAGAAGGCTTATTTTGAAATCCATGCGAAACAAATGGTTTAGCTTCAAATAATTGTGATATACATGATTTAGCTTCAACTGCATTACGAAACAAACTAGTTAGCTTCAAATTCAAGAGAAACACATGATACAGTTTCAAATAAAAGCGAAGTAGATGGCATTGCATCAAATCCATGCGAATCAAATGGTTTAGCTGCAAATACTTGTGATATACATGATTTAGCTTCAACTCCATGCGATACAAACGATTAGCTTCAAATGCATGCGAAACACATGATTTAGATTAAAATCAATGCGAAGTAGAAGGCTTATCTTCAAATCCATGCGAATCAAATGGTTGAGCTTCAAATACTTGGGATATACATGATTCAGCTTCAACTGCATGCGTAACAAATGAGTTAGCTTCAAATCTATGCGAAACACATGATTTAGCTTCAAATTCATTCCAAACACATGGTTTAGCCTGATATTCGTGCGAAACAAATGGTTCAGCTTCCAATACTTGTGACATACATGATTTAGCTTCAACTGCATGTGAAACGAACGTGTTAGCTTCAAATTCAAGAGAAACACATGATTCAGTTTCAAATAAAAGCGAAGTAGATGGCATAGCATCAAATCCATGCGAATCAAATGGTTTAGCTTCAAATACTTGTGATATACATGATTTATCTTCAACTGCATGCGAAACAAACGAGATAGCTTTAAATCCATCCGAAACAGATGATTTAGATTAAAATCAATGCGAAGTAGAAGGCTTATTTTGAAATCCATGCGAATCAAATGGTTTAGCTTCAAATAATTTTGATATACATGATTTAGCTTCAATTGCATGCGAAACAAACGAGTTAGCTTCAAATCCATTCGAAACACATGATTTAGCTTCAAATCAATGAGAAGTAGAAGGCTTATCTTCAAATCCATGCGAAACAAGTGGTTCAGCTTCAAATACTTGTGATCTGCATGATTTAGCTTCAAATGCAAGCGAAACGAACGAGTTAGCTTCAAATCCATGCGAAACACATGATTTTGCTTCTTATCAATGCGAAGTAGAAGGCTGATCTTCGTATCCTTGCGAAACAAATGGTTTAGCTTCAAATACTTGTGATATACATGATTTAGCTTCAACAGCATGCAAAACTAACGAGTTAGCTTCAAATCCATGCGAAACACATGAGTTAGCTTCTTATCAATGCGAAGTAGAAGGCTGATCTTCGAATCCTTGCGAAACAAATGGGTTTAGCTTCAAATACTTGTGATATACATGAATAAGCTTCAACAGCATGCAAAATTAGCGAGTTAGCTTCAAATCTATGCGAAACATATGATTTAGCTTGACATCAATGCGATTTAGAAGGCTTATATTCGAATCCATGCGAAACAAATGGTTTAGCTTCAAATACCTGTGATATACATGATTTATCTTCAACTGCATGCGAAAAAAACGAGATAGCTTTAAATCCATCCGAAACAGATGATTTAGATTAAAATCAATGCAAGTAGAAGGCTTATTTTGAAATCAGTGCGAATCAAATGGTTTAGCTTCAAATAATTGTGATATACATGATTTAGCTTCAGTTGCATGCGAAACAAACGAGTTAGCTTGAAATCCAAGCGAAACACATGATTTAGCTTCTTATCAATGCGAAGTAGAAGGCGGATCTTCGAATCCTTGCGAAACAAATGGTTTAGCTTCAAATACTTGTGATGTACATGAATAAGCTTCAACAGCATGCAAAACTAGCGAGTTAGCTTCAAATCCATGCGAAACACATGATTTAGCTTGAAATCAATGCGATTTAGAAGGCTTATCTTCGAATCCATGCGAAACAACTGGTTTAGCTTCAAATACCTGTGATATACATGATTTATCTTCAACTGCATGCGAAACAAACGATTAGCTTCAAATGCATGCGAAACACATGATTTAGATTAAAATCAATGCGAAGTAGAAGGCTTATCTTCAAATCCATGCGAATCAAATGGTTGAGCTTCAAATACTTGGGATATACATGATTCAGCTTCAACTGCATGCGTAACAAATGAGTTAGCTTCAAATCTATGCGAAACACATGATTTAGCTTCAAATTCATTCCAAACACATGGTTTAGCCTGATATTCGTGCGAAACAAATGGTTTAGCTTCAAATACTTGTGATATACATAATTTATCTTCAACTGCATGCGAAACAAACGAGATAGCTTTAAATCCATCCGAAACAGATGATTTAGATTAAAATCAATGCGAAGTAGAAGGCTTATTTTGAAATCCATGCGAATCAAATGGTTTAGCTTCAAATACTTGTGATGTGCATGATTTAGCTTCAAATGCAAGCGAAACGAACGAGTTAGCTTCAAATCCATGTGAAACACATGATTTAGCTTCTTATCAATGCGAAGTAGAAGGCGGATCTTCGAATCCTTGCGAAACAAATGGTTTAGCTTCAAATACTTGTGATGTACATGAATAAGCTTCAACAGCATGCAAAACTAGCGAGTTAGCTTCAAATGCATGCGAAACACATGATTTAGATTAAAATCAATGCGAAGTAGAAGGCTTATCTTCGAATCCTTGCGAAACAAATGGTTTAGATTCAAATACTTGTGATGTACATGAATAAGCTTCAACAGCATGCAAAACTAGCGAGTTAGCTTCAAATCCATGCGAAAACACATGATTTAGCTTGAAATCAATGCGATTTAGAAGGCTTATCTTCGAATCCATGCGAAACAACTGGTTTAGCTTCAAATACCTGTGATATACATGATTTATCTTCAACTGCATGCAAAACTAGCGAGTTAGCTTCAAATCCATGCGAAACACATGATTTAGCTTGAAATCAATGCGATTTAGAAGGCTGATCTTCGAATCCATGCGAAACAACTGTTTAGCTTCAAATACCTGTGATATACATGATTTATCTTCAACTGCATGCGAAACAAACGAGATAGCTTTTAATCCATGCGAAACAGATGATTTAAGATTAAAATCAATGCGAAGTAGAAGGCTTATTTTTGAAATCCATGCGAATCAAATGGTTTAGCTTCAAATAATTGTGATATACATGATTTAGCTTCAAATGCAAGCGAAACGAACGAGTCAGCTTCAAATCCATGCGAAACACATGATTTTGCTTCTTATCAATGCGAAGTAGAAGGCTGATCTACGTAACCTTGCGAAACAAATGGTTTAGCTTCAAATACTTGTGATATACATGATTTAGCTTCAACAGCAATGCAAAACTAACGAGTTAGCTTCAAATCCATGCGAAACACATGAGTTAGCTTCTTATCACATGCGAAGTAGAAGGCTTATATTCGAATCCTTGCGAAACAAATGGTTTAGCTTCAAATACTTGTGATGTACATGAATAAGCTTCAACAGCATGCAAAACTAGCGAATTAGCTTCAAATCCATGCGAAACACATGATTTAGCTTGAAATCAATGCGATTTAGAAGGCTTATCTTCGAATCCATGCGAAACAACTGGTTTAGCTTGAAATACCTGTGATATACATGATTTATCTTCAACTGCATGCGAACGAACAAACGAGATAGCTTTAAATCCATGCGAAACAACATGATTTAGATTAAAATCAATGCGAAGTAGAAGGCTTATCTTCAAATCCATGCGAATCAAATGGTTGAGCTTCAAATACTTGGGTATACATGATTCAGCTTCAACTGCATGCGTAACAAATGAGTTAGCTTCAAATCTATGCGAAACACATGATTTAGCTTCAAATTCATTCCAAACACATGGTTTAGCCTGATATTCGTGCGAAACAAATGGTTCAGCTTCCAATACTTGTGACATACATGATTTAGCTTCAACTGCATGTGAAACGAACGTGTTAGCTTCAAGATTCAAGAGAAAACACATGATTCAGTTTCAAATAAAAGCGAAAGTAGATGGCATAGCATCAAATCCCATGCGAATCAAATGGTTTAGCTTCAAATACTTGTGATATACATGATTTATCTTCAACTGCATGCGAAACAAACGAGATAGCTTTAAATCCATCCGAAACAGATGATTTAGATTAAAATCAATGCGAAGTAGTAGGCTTATTTTGAAATCCATGCGAATCAAATGGTTTAGCTTCAAATAATTTTGATATACATGATTTAGCTTCACATTGCATGCGAATCAAACGAGTTAGCTTCAAATCCATCGAAACACATGATTTAGCTTCAAATCAATGAGAAGTAGAAGGCTTATCTTCAAATCCATGCGAAACAAGTGGTTCAGCTTCAATACTTGTGATCTGCATGATTTAGCTTCAAATGCAAGCGAAACGAACGAGTTAGCTTCAAATCCATGCGAAACACATGATTTTGCTTCTTATCAATGCGAAGTAGAAGGCTGATCTTCGTATCCTTGCGAAACAAATGGTTTAGCTTCAAATACTTGTGATATACATGATTTAGCTTCAACAGCATGCAAAACTAACGAGTTAGCTTCAAATCCATGCGAAACACATGAGTTAGCTTCTTATCAATGCGAAGTAGAAGGCTGATCTTCGAATCCTTGCGAAACAAATGGTTTAGCTTCAAATACTTGTGATATACATGAATAAGCTTCAACAGCATGCAAAATTAGCGAGGTTAGCTTCAAATCTATGCGAAACATATGATTTAGCTTGACATCAATGCGATTTAGAAGGCTTATATTCGAATCCTATGCGAAACAAATGTGTTTAGCTTCAAATACCTGTGATATACATGATTTATCTTCAACTGCATGCGAAAAAAAACGAGATAGCTTTAAATCCATCCGAAACAGATGATTTAGATTAAAATCAATGCAAGTAGAAGGCTTATTTTGAAATCAGTGCGAATCAAATGGTTTAGCTTCAAATAATTGTGATATACATGATTTAGCTTCAGTTGCATGCGAAACAAACGAGTTAGCTTGAAGATCCATAGCGAAACACATGATTTAGCTTCTTATCAATGTGAAGTAGAAGGCGGATCTTCGAATCCTTGCGAAACAACATGGTTTAGCTTCAAATACTTGTGATGTACATGAATAAGCTTCAACAGCATGCAAAACTAGCGAGTTAGCTTCAAATCCATGCGAAACACATGATTTAGCTTGAAATCAATGCGATTTAGAAGGCTTATCTTCGAATCCATGCGAAACAACTGGTTTAGCTTCAAATACCTGTGATATACATGATTTATCTTCATCTGCATCGCGAAACAAACGATTAGCTTCAAATGCATGCGAAACCACATGATTTAGATTAAAATCAATGCGAAGTAGAAGGCTTATCTTCAAATCCATGCGAATCAAATGGTTGAGCTTCAAATACTTGGGATATACATGATTCAGCTTCAACTGCATGCGTAACAAATGAGTTAGCTTCAAATCTATGCGAAACACATGATTTAGCTTCAAAATCATTCCAAACACATGGTTTAGCCTGATATTCGTGCGAAACAAATAGTTCAGCTTCAAATACTTGTGATGTACATGAATAAGCTTCAACAGCATGCAAAACTAGCGAGTTAGCTTCAAATGCATGCGAAACACATGATTTAGATTAAAATCAATGCGAAGTAGAAGGCTTATCTTCGAATCCTTGCGAAACAAATGGTTTAGCTTCAAATACTTGTGATGTACATGAATAAGCTTCAACAGCATGCAAAACTAGCGAGTTAGCTTCAAATCCATGCGAAACACATGATTTAGCTTGAAATCAATGCGATTTAGAAGGCTTATCTTCGAATCCATGCGAAACAACTGGTTTAGCTTCAAATACCTGTGATATACATGATTTAGCTTCAACTCCATGCGATACAAACGATTAGCTTCAAATGCATGCGAAACACATGATTTAGATTAAAATCAATGCGAAGTAGAAGGCTTATCTTCAGATCCATGCGAATCAAATGGTTGAGCTTCAAATACTTGGGATATACATGATTCAGCTTCAACTGCATGCGTAACAAATGAGTTAGCTTCAAATCTATGCGAAACACATGATTTAGCTTCAAATTCATTCCAAACACATGGTTTAGCCTGATATTCGTGCGAAACAAATGGTTCAGCTTCAAATACTTGTGACATACATGATTTAGCTTCAACTGCATGTGAAACGAACGTGTTAGCTTCAAATTCAAGAGAAACACATGATTCAGTTTCAAATAAAAGCGAAGTAGATGGCATAGCATCAAATCCATGCGAATCAAATGGTTTACCTTCAAATACTTGTGATATACATGATTTAGCTTCAACTGCATGCGATACAAACGATTAGCTTCAAATCCATGCGAAACATATGATTTAACTTCAAATCAATGCATGTAGAAGGCTGATCTTCGAATCCACGCGAAACAAATGGATTAGCTTCAAATACTTGTGATATACATGATTTATCTTCAACTGCATGCGAAACAAACGAGATAGCTTTAAATCCATCCGAAACAGATGATTTAGATTAAAATCAATGCGAAGTAGAAGGCTTATTTTGAAATCCATGCGAATCAAATGGTTTAGCTTCAAATTATTGTGATATACATGATGTAGCTTCAATTGCATGCGAAACAAACGAGATAGCTTTAAATCCATCCGAAACAGATGATTTAGATTAAAATCAATGCGAAGTAGAAGGCTTATTTTGAAATCCATGCGAATCAAATGGTTTAGCTTCAAATAATTGTGATATACATGATGTAGCTTCAATTGCAAGCGAAACAAACGGTTAGCTTCAAAACCATTCGAAACACATGATTTAGCTTCAAATCAATGCGAAGTAGAAGGCTGATCTTCGAATCCACGCGAAACAAATGGATTAGCTTCAAATACTTGTGATGTGCATGATTTAGCTTCAAATGCAAGCGAAACGAACGAGTTAGCTTCAAATCCATGCGAAACACATGATTTTGCTTCTTATCAATGCGAAGTAGAAGGCTGATCTTCGTATCCTTGCGAAACAAATGGTTTAGCTTCAAATACTTGTGATATACATGTTTTGGCTTCAACAGCATGCAAAACTAACGAGTTAGATTCAAATCCATGCGAATCACATGAGTTAGCTTCTTATCAATGCGATTTAGAAGGCTTATATTCGAATCCATGCGAAACAAATGGTTTAGCTTCAAATACCTGTGATATACATGAATAAGCTTCAACAGCATGCAAAATTAGCGAGTTAGCTTCAAATCTATGCGAAACATATGATTTAGCTTGACATCAATGCGTTTAGAAGGCTTATATTCGAATCCATGCGAAACAAATGGTTTAGCTTCAAATACCTGTGATATACATGATTTATCTTCAACTGGATGCGAAAAAAACGAGATAGCTTTAAATCCATCCGAAACAGATGATTTAGATTAAAATCAATGCGAAGTAGAAGGCTTATTTTGAAATCCATGCGAATCAAATGGTTTAGTTTCAAATAATTGTGATATACATGATTTAGCTTCAATTGCATGCGAAACAAACGAGTTAGCTTGAAATCCAAGCGAAACACATGATTTAGCTTCTTATCAATGCGAAGTAGAAGGCTGATCTTCGAATCCTTGCGAAACAAATGGTTTAGCTTCAAATACTTGTGATGTTCATGAATAAGCTTCAACAGCATGCAAAACTAGCGAGTTAGCTTCAAATCCATGCGAAACACATGATTTAACTTCAAATCAATGCGAAGTAGAAGGCTGATCTTCGAATCCACGCGAAACAAATGGATTAGCTTCAAATACTTGTGATATACATGATTTATCTTCAACTGCATGCGAAACAAACGAGATAGCTTTAAATCCATCCGAAACAGATGATTTAGATTAAAATCAATGCGAAGTAGAAGGCTTATTTTTAAATCCATGCGAATCAAGTGGTTCAGCTTCAAATACATGTGATGTGCATGATTTAGCTTCAAATGCAAGCGAAAGGTACGAGTTAGCTTCAAATCCATGCGAAACACATGATTTTGCTTCTTATCAATGCGAAGTAGAAGGCTGCTCTTCGTATCCTTGCGAAACAAATGGTTTAGCTTCAAATACTTGTGATATACATGATTTAGCTTCAACAGCATGCAAAACTAACGAGTTAGCTTCAAATCCATGCGAAACACATGAGTTAGCTTCTTATCAATGCGAAGTAGAAGGCTGATCTTCGAATCCTTGCGAAACAAATGGTTTAGCTTCAAATACTTGTGATATACATGAATAAGCTTCAACAGCATGCAAAATTAGCGAGTTAGCTTCAAATCTATGCGAAACATATGATTTAGCTTGACATCAATGCGATTTAGAAGGCTTATATTCGAATCCATGCGAAACAAATGGTTTAGCTTCAAATACCTGTGATATACATGATTTATCTTCAACTGCATGCGAAAAAAACGAGATAGCTTTAAATCCATCCGAAACAGATGATTTAGATTAAAATCAATGCGAAGTAGAAGGCTCATTTTGAAATCCATGCGAATCAAATGGTTTAGCTTCAAATAATTGTGATATACATGATTTACCTTCAATTGCATGCGAAACAAACCAGTTAGCTTCAAATCCATTCGAAACACATGATTTAGCTTCAAATCAATGCGAAGTAGAAGGCTTATCTTCAAATCCATGCGAAACAAGTGGTTCAGCTTCAAATACTTGTGATGTGCATGATTTAGCTTCAAATGCAAGCGAAACGAACGAGTTAGCTTCAAATCCATGTGAGACACATGATTTTGCTTCTTATGAATGCGAAGTAGAAGGCTGATCTTCGTAACCTTGCGAAACAAATGGTTTAGCTTCAAATACTTGTGATATACATGATTTAGCTTCAACAGCATGCAAAACTAACGAGTTAGCTTCAAATCCATGCGAAACACATGAGTTAGCTTCTTATCAATGCGAAGTAGAAGGCTGATCTTCGTATCCTTGCGAAACAAATGGTTTAGCTTCAAATACTTGTGATATACATGATTTAGCTTCAACAGCATGCAAAACTAACGAGTTAGCTTCAAATCCATGCGAAACACATGAGTTAGCTTCTTATCAATGCGAAGTAGAAGGCTGATCTTCGAATCCTTGCGAAACAAATGGTTTAGCTTCAAATACTTGTGATATACATGAATAAGCTTCAACAGCATGCAAAATTAGCGAGTTAGCTTCAAATCTATGCGAAACATATGATTTAGCTTGACATCAATGCGATTTAGAAGGCTTATATTCGAATCCATGCGAAACAAATGGTTTAGCTTCAAATACCTGTGATATACATGATTTATCTTCAACTGCATGCGAAAAAAACGAGATAGCTTTAAATCCATCCGAAACAGATGATTTAGATTAAAATCAATGCAAGTAGAAGGCTTATTTTGAAATCAGTGCGAATCAAATGGTTTAGCTTCAAATAATTGTGATATACATGATTTAGCTTCAGTTGCATGCGAAACAAACGAGTTAGCTTGAAATCCAAGCGAAACACATGATTTAGCTTCTTATCAATGCGAAGTAGAAGGCGGATCTTCGAATCCTTGCGAAACAAATGGATTAGCTTCAAATACTTGTGATGTACATGAATAAGCTTCAACAGCATGCAAAACTAGCGAGTTAGCTTCAAATCCATGCGAAACACATGATTTAGCTTGAAATCAATGCGATTTAGAAGGCTTATCTTCGAATCCATGCGAAACAACTGGTTTAGCTTCAAATACCTGTGATATACATGATTTATCTTCAACTGCATGCGAAACAAACGATTAGCTTCAAATGCATGCGAAACACATGATTTAGATTAAAATCAATGCGAAGTAGAAGGCATATCTTCAAATCCATGCGAATCAAATGGTTGAGCTTCAAATACTTGGGATATACATGATTTAGCTTCAACAGCATGCAAAACTAACGAGTTAGCTTCAAATCCATGCGAATCACATGAGTTAGCTTCTTATCAATGCGATTTAGAAGGCTTATATTCGAATCAATGCGAAACAAATGGTTTAGCTTCAAATACCTGTGATATACATGATTTATCTTCAACTGCATGCGAAAAAAACGAGATAGCTTTAAATCCATCCGAAACAGATGATTTAGATTAAAATCAATGCGAAGTAGAAGGCTTATTTTGAAATCCATGCGAATCAAATGGTTTAGCTTCAAATAATTGTGATATACATGATTTAGCTTCAGTTGCATGCGAAACAAACGAGTTAGCTTGAAATCCAAGCGAAACACATGATTTAGCTTCTTATCAATTAGAAGTAGAAGGCTGCTCTTCGTATCCTTGCGAAACAAATGGTTTAGCTTCAAATACTTGTGATATACATGATTTAGCTTCAACAGCATGCAAAACTAACGAGTTAGCTTCAAATCCATGCGAAACACATGAGTTAGCTTCTTATCAATGCGAAGTAGAAGGCTGATCTTCGAATCCTTGCGAAACAAATGGTTTAGCTTCAAATACTTGTGATATACATGAATAAGCTTCAACAGCATGCAAAATTAGCGAGTTAGCTTCAAATCTATGCGAAACATATGATTTAGCTTGACATCAATGCGATTTAGAAGGCTTATATTCGAATCCATGCGAAACAAATGGTTTAGCTTCAAATACCTGTGATATACATGATTTATCTTCAACTGCATGCGAAAAAAACGAGATAGCTTTAAATCCATCCGAAACAGATGATTTAGATTAAAATCAATGCGAAGTAGAAGGCTCATTTTGAAATCCATGCGAATCAAATGGTTTAGCTGCAAATAATTGTGATATACATGATTTACCTTCAATTGCATGCGAAACAAACCAGTTAGCTTCAAATCCATTCGAAACACATGATTTAGCTTCAAATCAATGCGAAGTAGAAGGCTTATCTTCAAATCCATGCGAAACAAGTGGTTCAGCTTCAAATACTTGTGATGTGCATGATTTAGCTTCAAATGCAAGCGAAACGAACGAGTTAGCTTCAAATCCATGTGAGACACATGATTTTGCTTCTTATGAATGCGAAGTAGAAGGCTGATCTTCGTAACCTTGCGAAACAAATGGTTTAGCTTCAAATACTTGTGATATACATGATTTAGCTTCAACAGCATGCAAAACTAACGAGTTAGCTTCAAATCCATGCGAAACACATGAGTTAGCTTCTTATCAATGCGAAGTAGAAGGCTGATCTTCGTATCCTTGCGAAACAAATGGTTTAGCTTCAAATACTTGTGATATACATGATTTAGCTTCAACAGCATGCAAAACTAACGAGTTAGCTTCAAATCCATGCGAAACACATGAGTTAGCTTCTTATCAATGCGAAGTAGAAGGCTGATCTTCGAATCCTTGCGAAACAAATGGTTTAGCTTCAAATACTTGTGATATACATGAATAAGCTTCAACAGCATGCAAAATTAGCGAGTTAGCTTCAAATCTATGCGAAACATATGATTTAGCTTGACATCAATGCGATTTAGAAGGCTTATATTCGAATCCATGCGAAACAAATGGTTTAGCTTCAAATACCTGTGATATACATGATTTATCTTCAACTGCATGCGAAAAAAACGAGATAGCTTTAAATCCATCCGAAACAGATGATTTAGATTAAAATCAATGCAAGTAGAAGGCTTATTTTGAAATCAGTGCGAATCAAATGGTTTAGCTTCAAATAATTGTGATATACATGATTTAGCTTCAGTTGCATGCGAAACAAACGAGTTAGCTTGAAATCCAAGCGAAACACATGATTTAGCTTCTTATCAATGCGAAGTAGAAGGCGGATCTTCGAATCCTTGCGAAACAAATGGATTAGCTTCAAATACTTGTGATGTACATGAATAAGCTTCAACAGCATGCAAAACTAGCGAGTTAGCTTCAAATCCATGCGAAACACATGATTTAGCTTGAAATCAATGCGATTTAGAAGGCTTATCTTCGAATCCATGCGAAACAACTGGTTTAGCTTCAAATACCTGTGATATACATGATTTATCTTCAACTGCATGCGAAACAAACGATTAGCTTCAAATGCATGCGAAACACATGATTTAGATTAAAATCAATGCGAAGTAGAAGGCATATCTTCAAATCCATGCGAATCAAATGGTTGAGCTTCAAATACTTGGGATATACATGATTCAGCTTCAACTGCATGCGTAACAAATGAGTTAGCTTCAAATCTATGCGAAACACATGATTTAGCTTCAAATTCATTCCAAACACATGGTTTAGCCTGATATTCGTGCGAAAAAAATAGTTCAGCTTCAAATACTTGTGACATACATGATTTAGCTTCAACTGCATGTGAAACGAACGTGTTTGCTTCAAATTCAAGAGAAACACATGATTCAGTTTCAAATAAAAGCGAAGTAGATGGCATAGCATCAAATCCATGCGAATCAAATGGTTTACCTTCAAATACTTGTGATATACATGATTTAGCTTCAACTGCATGCGATACAAACGATTAGCTTCAAATCCATGCGAAACATATGATTTAACTTCAAATCAACGCATGTAGAAGGCTGATCTTCGCATCCACGCGAAACAAATGGATTAGCTTCAAATACTTGTGATATACATGATTTATCTTCAACTGCATGCGAAACAAACGAGATAGCTTTAAATCCATCCGAAACAGATGATTTAGATTAAAATCAATGCGAAGTAGAAGGCTTATTTTGAAATCCATGCGAATCAAATGGTTTAGCTTCAAATAATTGTGATATACATGATGTAGCTTCAATTGCATGCGAAACAAACGAGTTAGCTTCAAATCCATTCGAAACACATGATTTAGTTTCAAATCAATGCGAAGTAGAAGGCTGATCTTCGTAACCTTGCGAAACAAATGGTTTAGCTTCAAATACTTGTGATATACATGATTTAGCTTCAACAGCATGCAAAACTAACGAGTTAGCTTCAAATCCATGCGAAACACATGATTTAGCTTCTTATCAATGCGAAGTAGAAGGCTGATCTTCGAATCCTTGCGAAACAAATGGTTTAACTTCAAATACTTGTGATGTACATGAATAAGCTTCAACAGCATGCAAAACTAGCGAGTTAGCTTCAAATCCATGCGAAACACATGATTTAACTTGAAATCAATGCGATTTAGAAGGCTTATCTTCGAATCCATGCGAAACAACTGGTTTAGCTTCAAATACCTGTGATATACATGATTTATCTTCAACTGCATGCGAAACAAACGAGATAGCTTTAAATCCATGCGAAACAGATGATTTAGATTAAAATCAATGCCAAGTAGAAGGCTTATTTTGAAATCCATGCGAATCAAATGGTTTAGCTTCAAATAATTGTGATATACATGATTTAGCTTCAACTGCATTACGAAACAAACTAGTTAGCTTCAAATTCAAGAGAAACACATGATTCAGTTTCAAACAAAAGCGAAGTAGATGGCATAGCATCAAATCCCTGAGAATCAAATGGTTTAGCTTCAAATACTTGTGATATACATGATTTAGCTTCAACTGCATGCGATACAAACGATTAGCTTCAAATCCATGCGAAACATATGATTTAACTTCAAATCAATGCGAAGTAGAAGGCTGATCTTCGAATCCACGCGAAACAAATGGATTAGCTTCAAATACTTGTGATGTGCATGATTTAGCTTCAAATGCAAGCGAAACGAACGAGTTAGCTTCAAATCCATGGGAAACACATGATTTTGCTTCTTATCAATGCGAAGTAGAAGGCTGATCTTCGTATCCTTGCGAAACAAATGGTTTAGCTTCAAATACTTGTGATATACATGATTTAGCTTCAACAGCATGCAAAACTAACGAGTTAGCTTCAAATCCATGCGAATCACATGAGTTAGCTTCTTATCAATGCGATTTAGAAGGCTTATATTCGAATCAATGCGAAACAAATGGTTTAGCTTCAAATACCTGTGATATACATGATTTATCTTCAACTGCATGCGAAAAAAACGAGATAGCTTTAAATCCATCCGAAACAGATGATTTAGATTAAAATCAATGCGAAGTAGAAGGCTTATTTTGAAATCCATGCGAATCAAATGGTTTAGCTTCAAATAATTGTGATATACATGATTTAGCTTCAGTTGCATGCGAAACAAACGAGTTAGCTTGAAATCCAAGCGAAACACATGATTTAGCTTCTTATCAATTAGAAGTAGAAGGCTGCTCTTCGTATCCTTGCGAAACAAATGGTTTAGCTTCAAATACTTGTGATATACATGATTTAGCTTCAACAGCATGCAAAACTAACGAGTTAGCTTCAAATCCATGCGAAACACATGAGTTAGCTTCTTATCAATGCGAAGTAGAAGGCTGATCTTCGAATCCTTGCGAAACAAATGGTTTAGCTTCAAATACTTGTGATATACATGAATAAGCTTCAACAGCATGCAAAATTAGCGAGTTAGCTTCAAATCTATGCGAAACATATGATTTAGCTTGACATCAATGCGATTTAGAAGGCTTATATTCGAATCCATGCGAAACAAATTGTTTAGCTTCAAATACCTGTGATATACATGATTTATCTTCAACTGGATGCGAAAAAAACGAGATAGCTTTAAATCCATCCGAAACAGATGATTTAGATTAAAATCAATGCGAAGTAGAAGGCTTATTTTGAAATCCATGCGAATCAAATGGTTTAGCTTCAAATAATTGTGATATACATGATTTAGCTTCAATTGCATGCGAAACAAACGAGTTAGCTTGAAATCCAAGTGAAACACATGATTTAGCTTCTTATCAATGCGAAGTAGAAGGCTGATCTTCGAATCCTTGCGAAACAAATGGTTTAGCTTCAAATACTTGTGATGTTCATGAATAAGCTTCAAATGCAAGCGAAACAAACTAGTTAGCTTCAAATTCAAGAGAAACACATGATTCAGTTTCAAATAAAAGCGAAGTAGATGGCATTGCATCAAATCCATGCGAATCAAATGGTTGAGCTTCAAATACTTGGGATATACATGATTCAGCTTCAACTGCATGCGTAACAAATGAGTTAGCTTCAAATCTATGCGAAACACATGATTTAGCTTCAAATTCATTCCAAACACATGGTTTAGCCTGATATTCGTGCGAAACAAATGGTTCAGCTTCAAATACTTGTGACATACATGATTTAGCTTCAACTGCATGTGAAACGAACGTGTTAGCTTCAAATTCAAGAGAAACACATGATTCAGTATCAAATAAAAGCGAAGTAGATGGCATAGCATCAAATCCATGCGAATCAAATGGTTTAGCTTCAAATACTTGTGATATACATGATTTAGCTTCAACTGCATGCGATACAAACGATTAGCTTCAAATCCATGCGAAACATATGATTTAACTTCAAATCAATGCGAAGTAGAAGGCTGATCTTCGAATCCACGCGAAACAAATGGATTAGCTTCAAATACTTGTGATATACATGATTTATCTTCAACTGCATGCGAAACAAACGAGATAGCTTTAAATCCATCCGAAACAGATGATTTAGATTAAAATCAATGCGAAGTAGTAGGCTTATTTTGAAATCCATGCGAATCAAATGGTTTAGCTTCAAATAATTGTGATATACATGATTTAGCTTCAATTGCATGCGAAACAAACCAGTTAGCTTCAAATCCATTCGAAACACATGATTTAGCTTCAAATCAATGCGAAGTAGAAGGCTTATCTTCAAATCCATGCGAAACAAGTGGTTCAGCTTCAAATACTTGTGATGTGCATGATTTAGCTTCAAATGCAAGCGAAACGAACGAGTTAGCTTCAAATCCATGTGAAACACATGATTTTGCTTCTTATGAATGCGAAGTAGAAGTCTGATCTTCGTAACCTTGCGAAACAAATGGTTTAGCTTCAAATACTTGTGATATACATGATTTAGCTTCAACAGCATGCAAAACTAACGAGTTAGCTTCAAATCCATGCGAAACACATGAGTTAGCTTCTTATCAATGCGAAGTAGAAGGCTGATCTTCGAATCCTTGCGAAACAAATGGTTTAGCTTCAAATACTTGTGATATACATGAATAAGCTTCAACAGCATGCAAAATTAGCGAGTTAGCTTCAAATCTATGCGAAACATATGATTTAGCTTGACATCAATGCGATTTAGAAGGCTTATACTCGAATCCATGCGAAACAAATGGTTTAGCTTCAAATACCTGTGATATACATGATTTATCTTCAACTGCATGCGAAAAAAACGAGATAGCTTTAAATCCATCCGAAACAGATGATTTAGATTAAAATCAATGCGAAGTAGAAGGCTTATTTTGAAATCCATGCGAATCAAATGGTTTAGCTTCAAATAATTGTGATATACATGATTTTGCTTCAATTGCATGCGAAACAAATGAGTTAGCTTGAAATCCAAGCGAAACACATGATTTAGCTTCAAATCAATGCGAAGTAGAAGGCTTATCTTCAAATCCATGCGAGACAAGTGGTTCAGCTTCAAATACTTGTGATGTGCATGATTTAGCTTCAAATGCAAGCGAAACGAACGAGTTAGCTTCAAATCCATGCGAAACACATGATTTTGCTTCTTATCAATGCGAAGTAGAAGGCTGATCTTCGAATCCTTGCGAAACAAATGGTTTAGCTTCAAATACTTGTGATACACATGATTTAGTTTCAACAGCATGCAAAACTAACGAGTTAGCTTCAAATCCATGCGAAACACATGATTTAGCTTGAAATCAATGCGAAGTCGAAGGCTGATCTTCGAATCCTTGCGAAACAAATGGTATAGCTTCAAATACTTGTGATATACATGAATAAGCTTCAACAGCATGCAAAATTAGCGAGTTAGCTTCAAATCTATGCGAAACATATGATTTAGCTTGACATCAATGCGATTTAGAAGGCTTATATTCGAATCCATGCGAAACAAATGGTTTAGCTTCAAATACCTGTGATATACATGATTTATCTTCAACTGCATGCGAAAAAACGAGATAGCTTTAAATCCATCCGAAACAGATGATTTAGATTAAAATCAATGCGAAGTAGAAGGCTTATTTTGAAATCCATGCGAATCAAATGGTTTAGCTTCAAATAATTGTGATATACATGATTTAGCTTCAATTGCATGCGAAACAAACGAGTTAGCTTCAAATCCATTCGAAACACATGATTTAGCTTCAAATCAATGCGAAGTAGAAGGCTTATCTTCAAATCCATGCGAAACAAGTGGATCAGCTTCAAATACTTGTGATGTGCATGATTTAGCTTCAAATGCAAGCGAAACGAACGAGTTAGCTTCAAATCCATGCGAAACACATGATTTTGCTTCTTATCAATGCGAAGTAGAAGGCTGATCTTCGAATCCTTGCGAAACAAATGGTTTAGCTTCAAATACTTGTGATGTACATGAATAAGCTTCAACAGCATGCAAAACTAGCGAGTTAGCTTCAAATCCATGCGAAACACATGATTTAGCTTGAAATCAATGCGATTTAGAAGGCTTATCTACGAATCCATGCGAAACAACTGGTTTAGCTTCAAATACCTGTGATATACATGATTTATCTTCAACTGCATGCGAAACAAACGAGGTAGCTTTAAATCCATGCGAAACAGATGATTTAGATTAAAATCAATGCGAAGTAGAAGGCTTATTTTGAAATCCATGCGAATCAAATGGTTTAGCTTCAAATAATTGTGATATACATGATTTAGTTTCAACTGCATTACGAAACAAACTAGTTAGCTTCAAATTCAAGAGAAACACGTGATTCAGTTTCAAATAAAAGCGAAGTAGATGGCATTGCATCAAATCCATGCGAATCAAATGGTTTAGCTTAAAATACTTGTGATATACATGATTTAGTTTCAACAGCATGCAAAACTAACGAGTTAGCTTCAAATCCATGCGAAACACATGATTTAGCTTGAAATCAATGCGAAGTAGAAGGCTGATCTTCGAATCCTTGCGAAACAAATGGTTTAGCTTCAAATACTTGTGATATACATGAATAAGCTTCAACAGCATGCAAAATTAGCGAGTTAGCTTCAAATCTATGCGAAACATATGATTTAGCTTGACATCAATGCGATTTAGAAGGCTTATATTCGAATCCATGCGAAACAAATGGTTTAGCTTCAAATACCTGTGATATACATGATTTATCTTCAACTGCATGCGAAAAAAACAAGATAGCTTTAAATCCATCGGAAACAGATGATTTAGATTAAAATCAATGCGAAGTAGAAGGCTTATTTTGAAATCCATGCGAATCAAATGGTTTAGCTTCAAATAATTGTGATATACATGATTTAGCTTCAATTGCATGCGAAACAAACGAGTTAGCTTCAAATCCATTCGAAACACATGATTTAGCTTCAAATCAATGCGAAGTAGAAGGCTGATCTTCGAATCCTTGCGAAACAAATGGTTTAGCTTCAAATACTTGTGATGTTCATGAATAAGCTTCAACAGCATGCAAAACTAGCGAGTTAGCTTCAAATCCATGCGAAACACATGATTTAACTTCAAATCAATGCGAAGTAGAAGGCTGATCTTCGAATCCACGCGAAACAAATGGATTAGCTTCAAATACTTGTGATATACATGATTTATCTTCAACTGCATGCGAAACAAACGAGATAGCTTTAAATCCATCCGAAACAGATGATTTAGATTAAACTCAATGCGAAGTAGAAGGCTTATTTTGAAATCCATGCGAATCAAATGGTTTAGCTTCAAATAATTGTGATATACATGATTTAGCTTCAATTGCATGCGAAACAAACGAGTTAGCTTGAAATCCAAGCGAAACACATGATTTAGCTTCAAATCAATGCGAAGTAGAAGGCTTAGCTTCAAATCCATGCGAAACAAGTGGTTCAGCTTCAAATACTTGTGGTGTGCACGATTTAGCTTCAAATGCAAGCGAAACGAACGAGTTAGCTCCAAATCCATGCGAAACACATGATTTTGCTTCTTATCAATGCGAAGTAGAAGGCTGATCTTCGTATCCTTGCGAAACAAATGGTTTAGCTTCAAATACTTGTGATATACATGATTTAGCTTCAACAGCATGCAAAACTAACGAGTTAGCTTCAAATCCATGCGAAACACATGAGTTAGCTTCTTATCAATGCGAAGTAGAAGGCTGATCTTCGAATCCTTGCGAAACAAATGGTTTAGCTTCAAATACTTGTGATATACATGAATAAGCTTTAACAGCATGCAAAATTAGCGAGTTAGCTTCATATCTATGCGAAACATATGATTTAGCTTGACATCAATGCGATTTAGAAGGCTTATATTCGAATCCATGCGAAACAAATGGTTTAGCTTCAAATACCTGTGATATACATGATTTATCTTCAACTGCATGCGAAAAAAACGAGATAGCTTTAAATCCATCCGAAACAGATGATTTAGATTAAAATCAATGCGAAGTAGAAGGCTTATTTTGAAATCCATGCGAATCAAATGGTTTAGCTTCAAATAATTGTGATATACATGATTTAGCTTCAATTGCATGCGAAACAAACGAGTTAGCTACAAATCCATTCGAAACACATGATTTAGCTTCAAATCAATGCGAAGTAGAAGACTTATCTTCAAATCCATGCGAAACAAGTGGTTCAGCTTCAAATACTTGTGATGTGCATGATTTAGCTTCAAATGCAAGCGAAACAAACGAGTTAGCTTCAAATCCATGCGAAACACATGATTTTGCTTCTTATCAATGCGAAGTAGAAGGCTTATCTTCAAATCCATGCGAAACAAGTGGTTCAGCTTCAAATACTTGTGATGTGCATGATTTAGCTTCAACAGCATGCAAAACTAGCGAGTTAGCTTCAAATCCATGCGAAACACATGATTTAGCTTGAAATCAATGCGATTTAGAAGGCTTATCTTCGAATCCATGCGAAACAACTGGTTTAGCTTCAAATACCTGTGATATACATGATTTTTCTTCAACTGCATGCGAAACAAACGAGATAGCTTTAAATCCATGCGAAACAGATGATTTAGATTAAAATCAATGCAAAGTAGAAGGCTTATTTTGAAATCCATGCGAATCAAATGGTTTAGCTTCAAATAATTGTGATATACATGATTTAGCTTCAACTCCATGCGATACAAACGATTAGCTTCAAATGCATGCGAAACACATGATTTAGATTAAAATCAATGCGAAGTAGAAGGCTTATCTTCAAATCCATGCGAATCAAATGGTTGAGCTTCAAATACTTGGGATATACATGATTCAGCTTCAACTGCATGCGTAACAAATGAGTTAGCTTCAAATCTATGCGAAACACATGATTTAGCTTCAAATTCATTCCAAACACATGGTTTAGCCTGATATTCGTGCGAAACAAATGGTTCAGCTTCAAATACTTGTGACATACATGATTTAGCTTCAACTGCATGTGAAACGAACGTGTTAGCTTCAAATTCAAGAGAAACACATGATTCAGTTTCAAATAAAAGCGAAGTAAATGGCATAGCATCAAATCCATGCGAATCAAATGGTTTAGCTTCAAATACTTGTTTGATACATGATCTATCTTCAATTGCAGGCGAAACAAACGAGTTAGCTTCAAATCCAAGCGAAACGTATGATTTAGATTCAAATCAATGCGAAGTAGAAGGCTTAGCTTAAAATCCGTGCGAATCAAAAGTTGTAGCTTCAAATACTTGTGATATTTATGATGTAGCTACAACTGCATGCGAAACAGATGGTTCAGCTTCAAATACTTGTGATGAACATGATTTAGGTTCAACTGCATGTGAAACAAACGAGTTATCTTCAAATCCAAGCGAAACACATGATTTAGTTTCAAATCAATGCGAAGTAGAAGGCTGATCTTCGAATCCACACGAAACAGATTATTTAGTTCCAAATACTTGTGATATACATGATTTAGCTTCAACAACATGCGAAACAAACGTGTTTGCTTCAAATCCAAGCGAAACACATGATTTAGAATCAAATCAATGCGAAGTAGAAGGCTTAGCTACAAATCCATGCGAAACAAATGGTTTAGCTTCAAACACTTGTTTTATACATGATTTAGCTTCAACTGCATGCGAAACAGATGGTGCAGCTTCAAATACTTGTGATGAACATGATTTAGCTTCAACTGCATGCGAAACAAACGAGTTAGCTTCAAATCCTAGCGATAGACATGATTTAGCTTCAAATCAATGCGAAGTAGAAGGCTTAGCTTCAAATCCAGCGAAACAGATGGTTTAGCTTCAATTATATGTGATATACATGATTCAGCTTCAAATGCATGCGAAACAAACGGGTTAGCTTCAAATCCACTCAAAACACATGATTTAGCTTTAAATTCATTCGAAAGACATGGTTTAGCGTACTATTCATGGGAATCAAATGGTTCAGATTCAAATACTTGTGATATACATGATATAGCTTCAAATGCAGGCGAAACAAACGAATCAGCATCAAATCAATGCGAAACACATGATTTAGCTTCAAATGAATGCGAAGTAGAAGGCTGATCTTCAAATCCATGCGAAACAATTTGTTTAGCTTCAAATACTTGTGATATACTTGATTCAGCTTCAACAGCAAACGGAACAAACGAGTTAGCTTCAAATCCATGCGAAACACATGACTTAGCATCAATTCAATGCGAAGTAGAAGGCTTAGCTTCAAATCCGTGCGGATCAAACGTTTTAGCTTCAAATACTTGTGATATTCATGATATAGCTTCAACTGCATGCGAAAAAACGAGTTAGCTTCAAATCCAAGCGAAAAACATGCTTTAGCATCTAGTCAACGCGAAGTTGAAGGCTGATCTTCGAATCCATGCGAAACAAATGGCTCAGGCTCAAATACTTGTGATATGCGTGATTTAGCTTCAACAGCAATCGGAACAAACGAGTTAGCTTCGAATCCATGCGAAACACATGACTTAGCATCAAATCAATGCGAAGTAGAAGGCTTACCTTCGAATCCATGCGAAACAAATGGTTTAGCTTCAAACACTTGTGATATACATGATTTACATTCAACGGCAAGAGAAACAAACGAGTTAGCTTCAAATCCATGCGAAACACATGATTTAGCTTCAAATGAATGCGAAGTAGAAGGCTGATCTTCGAATCCATGCGAAACGAATGGTTTAGCTTCAAATACTTGCGAATATAAGTGATATAGCTTCAAATGCAAGCGACACAAACGAGTTAGCTTCAAATCCATGCGAAACCCATGATTTAACTTCCAATCAATGTGAAGTAGAAGGCTTAGCTTCAAATGTATGTGAAACAAATGGTTCAGCTTCAAATACTTGTGATATACATGATTTAGATTCAACTTCATGCAAAACCAACGAGTTAGCTTCAAATCCAAGCGAAACACATGATTTAGAATCAAATCAATTCGAAGTAGAAGGCTTAGCTTCAAATCCAGCGAAACGAATGATTTAGCTTCAAATACTTGCGAATATCACTGATATAGCTTCAAATGCAGGCGAAACAAACGAGTTAGCTTTAATTCCATGCAAAAGACATGATTTACCTTCAAATCAATGCGAAGTAGAAGACTTAGTTTGAAATCCATGCGTATCAAGTTCTTTAGCTTCAAATACTTATGACATACATGATTTAGCTTCAACTGCTTGGGAAGCAAACGAGTTAACTTCAAATCCATTCAAAACACATGATTTAGCTTCAGATCCATGCGAAGCTCATGACTTAGCTTCAAATCAATGCGAAGTAGAAGTCTGATTTTCGAATCAATGCGAATCAATTGGTTTAGCTTCAAATACTTGTGATATGCGTGATTTTGCTTCAACTGTGTGCAAAACGAACGAGTTAGCTTCAAATCCAAGCGAAACACATGATTTAGATTCAAATCAATGCGAAGTAGGAGGCTTAGCTTCAAATCCAGCGAAACGAATGATTTAGCTTCAAATACATGCGAATATCACTGATATAGCTTCAAATGCAGGTGAAACAAACGAGTTAGCTTTAAATCCATGCAAAAGACATGATTTACCTTCAATGCGAAGTAGAAGGCTTAGTTTGAAATCCATGCGAATAAAGTTCTTTAGCTTCAAATACTTATGATATACATGATTTAGCTTCAACTGCATGCGAATCAAACGACATAGCTTCAAATCCATGCGAAACACATGATTTAGCTTCAAATAAACGCGAATTAGAAGGCTGATCTTCGAATCCATGCGAAACAAATGGTTTAGCTTCAAATACTTGTGATATGCGTGATTTTGATTCAACAGCATGCGAAACAAACGAGTTAGCTTCAAATACATGCTAATCAAATGGTTTAGCTTCAAATACTTGTGATATATATGATTTATCTTCAACTGCATGCTAAACAAACGAGTTAGCTTCACACCCAATTGAAACACATGATTTAACTTTAAATGAATGCGAAGAAGAAGGTTCAGCTTCAAATCAATGCGATTCAAATGGTTTAGGTTCAAATACTTGTGACATACATGATTTGGATTCTACAGCATGCGAAACAATCGAGATAGCTTCAAATCCAAGCGAAACTCATGATTTAGCTTCAATTCAATGCGAACTAGAGTGCTTACCTTCAAATCCATGCGAATCAAATGGTTCAGCTTTAAATACTCGTGATATACATGAGCTAGATTCAACTGCATGCGAAACAAACGAGTTAGCATCAAATCCATGCGAAACACACGATTTAGCTTCAAATCAATGCGAAGAAGAAGGCTTTGCTTTAAATCCACGCTAACCAATTGGGTTAGCATCAAATACTTCTGATACATATGATTTAGTTTCAACTGCATGCAAAACAAACGAGTTGGCTTCAAATCCATGCGAACCACATAATTTAGCTTCAAATCAATGCGAAGTAGAAGGCTTAGCTTTAAATCCATGCGACACAAATAATCTAGTTTCAAATACTTGTGAAATACATGATTTAGCTTCAACTGCATGCGAAACAATCGAGTTAGCTTCAAATTCATACGAAACACATGATTTAGTTTCAAATCAATGCGAAGTAGAAGACTGATCTTTGAATCCATGCGAAACAAATGGTTTAGCTTCAAATACTTGTGATATACATGATTTAGCTTCAACAGCATGCAAAACAAACGAGTTAGCTTCAAATACAAGCGAAACACATGATTCAGCTTCAAATCAATACGAAGTAGAAGGCTTAGCTTCAAATCCATGCGAAACAAAAGGTTCAGCTTCAAATACTTGTGATATACATGATTTAGCTTCAATTGCATGCGAAACAAACGAGTTAGTTTCAAATACAGCGAAACACACGATGCCGCTTCAAATCAGTGCGAAGCAGAAGCCTGATCTTCGAATCCATGCGAAACAAATGGTTTAGCTTCAAATACCTGTGATATACAAGATTTGGCTTCAACTGCGTGCTAAACACGCGAGTTAGCTTCACACCCAAGGGAAACACATGATTTAACTTCAAATGAATGCGAAGTAGAAGCCTTAGCTTCAAATCAATGCGAAACAAATCATTTAGCTTCAAATACTTGCGATATACACGATTTAGCTTCAAATGCAGGCAAAACAAACGCGTTAGCTTCGAATCCATGCGAAATACATGATTTACCTTCAAATCAATGCGAAGTAGAAGGCTTATCTTCAAATCCATTCGAATCAAATGGTTTAACTTCAAATACTTGTGATATACATGATCTATCTTCAACTGCGTGCGAATCAAACACAAGCGAAACACATGATTCTGCTTCAAATCAATGCGACGTAGAAGGCTTAGCATCAAATCCATGCGAATCAAATGGTTTAGCTTCAAATCCATGCGAAACACATGACTTACCCTCAAATCAATGCGAAGTAGAATGCTTAGCTTCAAATCCATACGGATCAAATTGTTTAGCTTCAAATACTTGTGATATACATGATTTATCTTCAACTGCGTGCGAAACAAACGAGTTAACTTCAATTACAAGCGAAACACATTATTCAGCTTCAAATCAATTCGAAGTAGAAGGCTTATCTTCAAATCCATGCGAAACAAATGGTTTAGCTTCAAATACTTGTGATATACATGATTTAGCTTCAACTGCATGCGAATTAAACGAGTTAGCTTCAAATCCATGCGAAATACATGATTCAGCTTCAATTCAATGCGAAGTAGAAGGCTTAGTTTCAAATCCACGCGAAACAAATGGTTTAGCTTCAAATACTTGTGATGTACATGATTTAGCTGCAACTGCATGCGAATCAAACGTGTTAGCTTCAAATCCAAGCGAAACACATGATGTAGCTTCAAATCAATGCGAAGTAGAAGGCTTAGCATCAAATCCATGCGAAACAAATGGTTTAGCTTCAAATACTTGTGATGTACATGATTTAGCTGCAACTGCATGCGAATCGAACGTGTTAGCTTAAAATCCAAGCGGAACACATGATTCAGCTTCAAATACCTGTGATATACATGATTTAGCTTCAACTGCATGCGAAAAAATCGAGTTAGCTTCAAATCCAAGCGAAAGACATGATTTAGCCTCAAATCAATGCGACGTAAAAGGCATAGCTTCAAATCCGCGCGAATCAAAAGTTTTAGCTTCAAATACTTGTGATATACATGATTTAGCTTCAACTGCATGCGAATTAAACGAGTTAGCTTCAAATCCATGCGAAATACATGATTCAGCTTCAAATCAATGCGAAGTAGAAGGCTTAGTTTCAAATCCACGCGAAACAATTGGTTTAGCTTCAAATTCATTCGAAACAATGGTTTAGCTTAATATTCATGTGAAACAAATGTTACAGCTTGAAATACTTGTGATATACATGATTGAGCTTTAACTGCATGTGAAACAAATATGTTAGCTTCAAATTCAAGCGAAACACATAATTCAGCATCAAATCAATGCGAAGTAGAAGCCTTAGTATCAAATCCATGCGAAACGTATAATTTAGCTTCAAATACTTGTTTTATACATTACTTAGCTTTAACTGCATGCGAAACAAACGAGTTAGCTTCAAATCCATGCGAAACACATGATTTAGCTTCAAATAAATGCGAAGTAGAAGCCATAGCTTCAAATCAAAGCGAAACAAATGGTTTAGCATCAAATACTTGTGATATACATGTTAAGCTTCAACTGCATGTGGAACAAACGAGTTAGCTTCAAATCCACGCGGATCACATGATTTAGCTTCTAATCAATGCGAAGAAGAAGGCTTAGCTTCAAATCCATGCGAATCAAATGGTTTAGGTTCAAATACTTGTGATACAAATGATTTATATTCAACTACGTGCTAAACACGCGAGTTAGCTTCACACCCAAGTGAAACACATGATTTAACTTCAAATGAATGCGAAGTAGAAGCCTTAGCTTCAAATCAATGCGAAACAAATCATTTAGCTTCAAATACTTGTGATATACACGATTTAGCTTCAAATGCAGGCAAAACAAACGAGTTAGCTTCGAATCCATGCGAAACAAATCATTTAGCTTCAAATACTTGTGATATACAGGATTTAGCTTCAAATGCAGGCGAAACAAACGTGTTAGCTTCACATCCATGCGAAACAAATGGTTTAGCTTCAAATACTTGTGACATACATGATTTAGCATCAACAGCATGCGAAACAAACGAGTTAGCTTCAAATACAAGCGAAACACATGATTCAGCTTCAAATCAATACGAAGTAGATGGCTTAGCTTCAAATCCATGCGAAACAAAAGGTTCAGCTTCAAATACTTGTGGTATACATGATTTAGCTTCAATTGCATGCGAAACAAACGAGTTAGCTTCAAATACAGCGAAACACACGATGCCGCTTCAAATCAGTGCGAAGCAGAAGTCTGATCTTCGAATCCATACGAAACAAATGGTTTAGCTTCAAATACTTGTGATATACATGATTTAGCTTCAACTGCAGGCGAAACAAACGAGTTAGCTTGAAACCCAAGCGAAACACATGATTTAGCTTCAAATCAATCCGACGTAGAAGTCTTATCTTCAAATCCAAGCGAATCAAATGGTTTAGTTTCAAATAATTTTGATATACATGATTTAGTTTCAAAAGCATGCGAAACAAACGAGATAGCTTCAAATCCATGCGAAACACATGATTTAGCTTCAAATCAATGCGAAGTAGAAGACTTATCCTCGAATCCATACGAAACTAATGGTTTAGCTTCAAATACTTGTGATATACATGATTTAGCTTCAACTGCATGCGAAACAATCGAGTTAGCTTCAAATCCATACGAAACACATGATTTAGTTTCAAATCAATGCGAAGTAGAAGACTGATCTTTGAATCCATGCGAAACAAGTGGTCCAGCTTCAAATACTTGTGATATACACGATTTAGATTCAACTGCATGTGAACCAAACGAGTTAGATTCAAATCCATGCGAAACACATGATTTAGGTTCAAAATCATGCGAAACAAATGGTTCAGCTTCAAATACATGTGACATACAAGATTTAGGTTCAAATGCAGGCGAAACAAATGGTTTAGCTTCAAATACTTGTGATATACATGATTTAGCTTCAAATCAATGCGACGCAGAAGGCTGCTCTTCAAATCCATTCGAAACAAATGGTTTAGCTTCAAATACTTGTGATATACATGATTTAGTTTCAACTGCATGCCAAACAAACGAGTTAGCTACAAATCGTAGCGGAACACATGATTTAGCATCAAATCAAGGCGAAGTAGAAGGCAAAGCTTCTAATCAATGCGAAACAATTGACTGAGCTTCAAATACTTGCGAATATAAGTGATATAGCTTCAAAAGCAGGCAAAACAAACGAGTTAGCTTCAAATCCATGCAAAACACATGATTTAGCTTCAGATCAATGCGAATTAGAATGCTTAGCTTCAAATCCATGCGACACAAATGATTTAGCTTCAGATACTTGCGATATGAGTGAAATAGCTTCTAACGCATGCGAAACAAACGAGTTAACCTCAAATCCATTCGAAACACATGGTTTAGATTCAAATCAATGCGAAGTTGAAGGCATAGCTTCAAATCCATGCGGATCAATTGGGTTAGCATCAAATACTTGTGATATACATGATTTAGCTTCAACTGCATGCGAAACAAACGAGATAGCTTCAAATCCATGCGAAACACATGATTTAGCTACAAATTCATTCGAAATACATGGTTTGGATTTATATTCATGCGGATCAAACGGTTCAGCTTCAAATACTTGTGATATACATGATTTAGCTTCAACTGCATGCGATACAAACGAGTTCGCTTCAAATCCAAGCGAAACTCATGCTTTAGCTTCAATTCAATGCGAACTAGAGTGCTTAACTTCAAATCCATGCGAAACAAATGGTTTAGCTTCAAATGCTTGTAATATACACGGTTTAGCTTCAACAGCATGCGAAACAAACGTGTTAACTTCAAATCCATACGAAACACATGATTTAGCTTCAATTCAATGCGAGGTTGAAGGCTTATCTTCGAATCCATGCGAAACAAATGGTTTACCTTCAAATACTTGTGATATACATGATTTACATTCAACAGCATGCGAAACAAACGATTTAGCCTCAAATACAAACGAAACACGTGATTTAGCATCAAATCAATGCGAAGTAGAACGCTTATCTTCGAATCCATGCAAAACAAGTGGTTTAGCTTCAAATACTTGTGATATACATGATTTAGCTTCAACTGCATGCGAAACCAACGAGTTAGCTGCAAATCCATGCAAAGCACATGATTTAGCCTCAAATGAATGCGAAGTAGAAGGCTCAGCTTCAAATCCATGCGAAACGAATGATTGACATTCAAATGCTTGCGAATATAAGTGATATAGCTTCAAATGCTGGCGAAACGAACGAGTTAGCTTCAAATCCATGCAAAACACATGATTTAGATTCAAATCAATGCGAAGTAGAAGGCTTAGCTTCAAATCCATGCGAAACACATGATATAGCATATAAATACATGAGAAACAAATGATTTATTTTCGGATAATTGCGATATAAGTGATATAGCTTGAAATGCAGGCAAAACAAACGGGTTAGCTTAAAATCCATGCGAAACGCATGATTTAGCTTCAAATCAATGCGATGTAGAAGGCTTAGCTACAAATACATGAGAAACAAATGATTTATCTTCAGATAATAGCGATATAAGTGATATAGCTTCAAGTGCAGGCGAAACAATCGAGTTAGCTTCATATCAATGCGAAGTAGAAGGTTTATCTTCAAATCCAGGCGAAACAAACGGTATAGCTTCAAATACTTGTGATATACATGATTTAGTTTCAAATGCAGGCGAAACGAACGAGTGAGGTTCAAATCCATGCGAGTCACATGATTTAGCTTCAAATCCATGGGAAGTGGAAGGCTTAGTTTCAAATCCATGCGAATCAAATGGTTTAGCTGTAAATACTTGTGATATACACGATTTAGCTTCAGCTGCATGCGAAACAAACGAGTTAGCTTCAAATCCATGCGAAACACATGATTTAGCTTCAAATCAATGCGAAGTAGAAGGCTTATTTTGAAATTCATTCGAATCAAATGGTTTAGCTTCAAATAATTGTGATATACATGATTTAGCTTCAACTGCATGCGATACAAACGAGTTAGCTTCAAATCCATGCGAAACACATGATTTAGCTTTAAATCAATACGAGGTAGATGGCTGATCTTCGAATCCATGCGAAACAAATGGTTTAGCTTCAAATACTTGTTTGATACATTATTTAGCTTCAATTGCATGCGAAACAAACGACTTAGCTTGAAATCCAAGCGAAACACATGATTTCGCTTCAAATCAATGCGAAGTAGAAGGCTTATTTTGAAATCCATGCGAATCAAATGGATGAGCTTCAAATACTTGGGTTATTCGTGATTCATACTCAACTGCATGCGTAACAAACGAGTTAACTCCAAATCTATGCGAGACACATCATTTAGCGTCAAATTCATTCCAAACACATGGTTTATCCTAATATTCATGCGAAACAAATGGTTCAGCTTCAAATACTTGTGATATACATGATTTAGGTTCAACTGCATGTGAAACGAACGTGTTAGCTTCAAATCCAAGCGAAACACAGGATTTAACTTCAAATCAATGCGAAGTAGAAGGCTTATCTTCGAATCCATGCGGAACAAATGGTTTAGCTTCAAATACTTGTGATATACATGATTTAGTTTCAACTGCATGCGAAACAAACGAGTTAGCTTCAAATCCATGTGAAACACTTGATTTAGCTTCAAATCAAAGCGAAGTAGAAGGGTTATCTACGAATCCATGCGAAACAAATGGATTAGCTTCATATACTTGTGAAATACATGATTTACATTCAACAGCATGCGAAACAAACGATTTAGCCTCAAATACAAACGAAACACGTGATTTAGCATCAAATCAATGCGAAGTAGAATGCTTATCTTCGAATCCATGCGAAACAATTGGTTTAGCTTCAAATGCTTGTAATATACACGATTTAGCTTCAACAGCATGCGAAACAAACGTGTTAACTTCAAATCCATACGAAACACATGATTTAGCTTCAATTCAGTGCGAGGTTGAAGGCTTATCTTCGAATCCATGCGAAACAAATGGTTTAGCTTCAAATCAGTGCGAAGTAGAAGGCTTAGCTTCAAATCCATGCGAATCAAATGTTTTAGCTTCAAATACTTGTGATATACATGATTTACATTCAACAGCAAGCGAAACAAACGAGTTAGCATCAAATCCATGCGAAACACATGATTTAGCATCAAATCAAGGCGAAGTAGAACGCTTATCTTCGAATCCATGCAAAACAAGTGGTTTAGCTTCAAATACTTGTGATATACATGATTTAGCTTCAACTGCATGCGAAACCAACGAGTTAGCTGCAAATCCATGCAAAGCACATGATTTAGCCTCAAATCAATGCGAAGTGGAAGGCTTAGCTTCAAATCCATGCGAAACGAATGATTGACATTCAAATGCTTGCGAATATAAGTGATATAGCTTCAAATGCTGGCGAAACAAACGAGTTAGCTTCAAATCCATGCAAAACACATGATTTAGATTCAAATCAATGCGAAGTAGAAGGCTTATCTT